>NC_072739.1:23282073-23347218 GCF_026930045.1 Uloborus diversus
GAAAAATTATGAATCTATTGATACCTGGTTCGATGATCAGCTAGTTCACTAGTGTTTGGGAGAAGTAAGAATGGTATACATACATATTCTCAATAATACATAGGGAGGTTGGGGTAATTTGGGTATAATTTATATTTTATTAATCAATTTTAAAAACTAATCATTTGATGTGTCTACAAAGTTTGTCTACAACTTTTTTGATCCTAATATAATAAAAGAAAATTCATGTATGAATGGTAGGAGAACCAATAAGCACTGATTCATTATTATAATATGTTAAAATTGTTTTCATTGAAGTTAGTACCGAGGCTCTTAATCACATGATTTTTTTCCATTGATAAATAAAAAATGTATTCCTAAATGTATTAAACCAGGAGAAATAATGTCTCTAGTAGAAAACATAATGATTTTCTGGTAGCTATGATTGTAAGGATATAATTTGCAAGAATTTGCTCTTGGTTCTTTGTTATTAATAATGTGAATTATCATAGTAAATTTTTTCTTTGACTATTTATACCAAGACCCATTTACATTGTATTTTTTATAATAGTTGAAGATTTTCCTATAGAAATCTGTTAGTTAAATGAAATTACAAGATTTTACTCCTAATTATTTAATTCATTAAAGAAATTAGGTACAAATGGCTGCTTTTTTTTGCGGGGGAGAGCGAGGTGGTGACACCAGAAACTTGCACCCCAAGAGTCACCTACACTATCTACGCCTCTGTTCACATAGTTATCAAACTTAAAGTAAACACATCTTTCCTTGCCATAAAATGCTTCGAATCTTGCATTTTTTCTTCGGGAGACGAAGAAATCCTGGAAGTGAAAATGCATGAAAAATCAGAATGAGTGAACGAGAGCCATGTTGATAGTTTTAACCCAATTGGTTTTTTCCAAAAAAAAAAAAAAAAAAGGCCATTTGAAAACCCAACCCCCATTGTTTTGCCCACTCGGTGGTTTTCTCAAATTTTTAGGAACTTTTGGTTAACAAAATCTGTATTAAATACTTTCACAATTTAAACTGATTTACTTTTTAGATCCTATTATAATAAAAGAAGTTTCATGTATGAATGGTAGGAGAACCAATAAGCACTGCTTCATTATTAAAATATGTTAAAATTGTTTCATTTAAGTTAGTACCGAGGCTTTTAATAACATGATTTTTTTCCATTGAAAAATAAAAAATGTATTCCTAAATGTATTAAACCAGGAGAAATAATGTCTATAGTAGAAAACATAATGATTTTCTGGTAGCTATGATTGTAAGGAAATAATTTGCAAGAATTTGTTTTTGGTTATTTGTGATTAATAATGTGAATTATCATAGTAAATTTTTTCTTTGACTATTTATACCAAGACCCATTTACATTGTATTTCTTATAATACCTGAAGATTTTCAAACAATATTCTCCTATAGAAATCTCTTAGTTAAATGAAATTACGAGATTTCACTCATAATTATTTAATTCATTAAAGAAATTAGGTACAAATGGCTGCTTTTTTTTGCGGGGGAGAGCGAGGTGGTGACACCACAAACTTGCACCCCAAGAGTCACCTACACTATCTACGCCACTGTTCATATAGTTATCAAACTTAAAGTAAACACATCTTTCCTTGCCATAAAATGCTTCGAATCTTGCATTTTTTCTTCGGGAGACGAAGAAATCCTGGAAGTGAAAATGCATGAAAAATCAGAATGAGTGAACGAGAGCCATGTTGATAGTTTTTAACCCAATTGGTTTTTGCCAAAAAAAAAAAAAAAAAAAAAAGGCCATTTGAAAACCCAACCCCCATTGTTTTGCCCACTCGGTGGTTTTCTCAAATTTTTAGGAACTTCTGGTTAACAAAATCTGTATTAAATACTTTCACAATTTAAACTGATTTACTTTTTAGATCCTAATATAATAAAAGAAGTTTCATGTATGAATGGTAGGAGAACCAATAAGCACTGCTTCATTATTAAAATATGTTAAAATTGTTTCATTTAAGTTAGTACCGAGGCTTTTAATAACATGATTTTTTTTCCATTGATAAATAAAAAATGTATTCCTAAATATATTAAACCAGGAGAAATAATGTCTGCAGTAGAAAACATAATGATTTTCTGGTAGCTATGATTGTAAGGATATAATTTGCAAGAATTTGTTCTTGGTTATTTGTGATTAATAATGTGAATTATCATAGTAAATTTTTTCTTTGGCTATTTATACCAAGACCCATTTACATTGTATTTTTTATAATAGTTGAAGATTTTCAAACAATATTCTCCTACAGAAATCTCTTAGTTAAATGAAATTACGAGATTTCACTCATAATTATTTAATTCATTAAAGAAATTAGGTACAAATGGCTGCTTTTTTTTTGCGGGGGAGAGCGAGGTGGTGACACCACAAACTTGCACCCCAAGAGTCACCTACACTATCTACGCCACTGTTCATATAGTTATCAAACTTAAAGTAAACACATCTTTCCTTGCCATAAAATGCTTCGAATCTTGCATTTTTTCTTCGGGAGACGAAGAAATCCTGGAAGTGAAAATGCATGAAAAATCAGAATGAGTGAACGAGAGCCATGTTGACAGTTTTTAACCCAATGGGTTTTTGCCAGAAAAAAAAAGTCATTTGAAAACCCAACCCCCATTGTTTTGCCCACTCGGTGGTTTTCTCAAATTTTTAGGAACTTTTGGTTAACAAAATCTGTATTAAATACTTTCACAATTTAAACTGATTTACTTTTTAGATCCTAATATAATAAAAGAAGTTTCATGTATGAATGGTAGGAGAACCAATAAGCACTGCTTCATTATTAAAATATGTTAAAATTGTTTCATTTAAGTTAGTACCGAGGCTTTTAATAACATGATTTTTTTTCCATTAATAAATAAAAAATGTATTCCTAAATATATTAAACCAGGAGAAATAATGTCTGCAGTAGAAAACATAATGATTTTCTGGTAGCTATGATTGTAAGGATATAATTTGCAAGAATTTGTTCTTGGTTATTTGTGATTAATAATGTGAATTATCATAATAAATTTTTTCTTTGGCTATTTATACCAAGACCCATTTACATTGTATTTTTATAATAGTTGAAGATTTTCAAACAATATTCTCCTACAGAAATCTCTTAGTTAAATGAAATTACGAGATTTTACTCATAATTATTTAATTCATTAAAGAAATTAGGTACAAATGGCTGCTTTTTTTTGCGGGGGAGAGCGAGGTGGTGACACCACAAACTTGCACCCCAAGAGTCACCTATACTATCTACGCCACTGTTCATATAGTTATCAAACTTAAAGTAAACACATCTTTCCTTGCCATAAAATGCTTCGAATCTTGCATTTTTTCTTCGGGAGACGAAGAAATCCTGGAAGTGAAAATGCATGAAAAATCAGAATGAGTGAACGAGAGCCATGTTGACAGTTTTTAATCCAATGGGTTTTTGCCAGAAAAAAAAAGGCATTTGAAAACCCAACCCCCATTGTTTTGCCCACTCGGTGGTTTTCTCAAATTTTAAGGAACTTTTGGTTAACAAAATCTGTATTAAATACTTTCACAATTTAAACTGATTTACTTTTTAGATCCTAATATAATAAAAGAAGTTTCATGTATGAATGGTAGGAGAACCAATAAGCACTGCTTCATTATTAAAATATGTTAAAATTGTTTCATTTAAGTTAGTACCGAGGCTTTTAATAACATGATTTTTTTTCCATTGATAAATAAAAAATGTATTCCTAAATGTATTAAACCAGGAGAAATAATGTCTGCAGTAGAAAACATAATGATTTTCTGGTAGCTATGATTGTAAGGATATAATTTGCAAGAATTTGTTCTTGGTTATTTGTGATTAATAATGTGAATTATCATAGTAAATTTTTTCTTTGGCTATTTATACCAAGACCCATTTACATTGTATTTTTTATAATAGTTGAAGATTTTCAAACAATATTCTCCTACAGAAATCTCTTAGTTAAATGGAATTACAAGATTTTACTCATAATTATTTAATTCATTAAAGAAATTAGGTACAAATGGCTGCTTTTTTTTGCGGGGGAGAGCGAGGTGGTGACACCACAAACTTGCACCCCAAGAGTCACCTACACTATCTACGCCACTGTTCACATAGTTATCAAGCTTAAAGTAAACACATCTTTCCTTGCCATAAAATGCTTCAAATCCTTCATTTTTTCTTCGGCAGACGAAGAAATCCTGGAAGTGATGCATGAAAAATCAGAATGAGTGAACGAGAGCCATGTTGACAGTTTTTAACCCAATTGGTCTTTGCCAAAAAAAAAAAGGCCATTTGAAAACCCAACCCCCATTGTTTTGCCCACTCAGTGGTTTTCTCAAATTTTTAGGAACTTTTGGTTAACAAAATCTGTATTAAATACTTTCACAATTTAAACTGATTTACTCGCCGGCCAAGGCGGCTAGATTACCTGCTTTGAAGACTGAAAAATTATGAATCTATTGATACCTGGTTCGATGGTCAGCTAGTGTTTGGGAGAAGTAAGAATGGTATACATACATATTCTCAATAATACATAGGGAGGTTGCTGTAATTTGGGTATAATTTATATTTTATTAATCAATTTGTAGACATATCAAATGATTAGTTTTCGAAGTTTGTCTACAACTTTTTTGATCGTAATATAATAAAAGAAGTTTCATGTATGAATGGTAGGAGAACCAATAAGCACTGATTCATTATTAAAATATGTTAAAATTGTTTTCATTTAAGTTTGTACGGAGGCTTTTAATAATATGATTTTTTTTCCATTGATAAATAAAAAATGTATTCCTAAATGTATTAAACCAGGAGAAATAATGTCTACAGTAGAAAACAAAATGATTTTCTGGTAGCTATGATTGTAAGGATATTGCAACGGATATACGGTCGGACCTCCATATATCGAAGTAGCAAATTGCCGGGAAAAATTCGATACAAAGAAATTTCGACAGAAATTAGGTTCGATCTTATGTTATCTTAAAAATCTCCTAAAACATTAAAATTAAAGCTAATATTCGTGTATAAAATCTAATTCCTAATTTATACGAGCATCAGATTAAATAAAAGTTAATTTAAAAAAAAAAAAAAAAAAACAGAAATTAAATTTTTGCTCCTTCATACATCTTCATTCTTCGGCAATTCAACTTGATCAGCAACATTAATGGATTTTTGTTTTGACAAATCGATAGAAAAGTAAAAATTTAATCTTCTTAACTTGAATGATTTTTACTGCAGCTAAAACGACTAGGAACGATGATCAACAGACAAAAGGGATGACTTGAAACTGATTTTACAATGTTACTGGTTACAACTAAGGTATTTGAAATAAACTTGGGGGAATTTAAGAATTCTAGAACGAAACAACGACCTATCTCCACACCCCTCAACCCCAGACTTCTTATAAGTTTCGTAGCAACCCTTGTTCAACATAATGTTCTCCCATAACCTTTATTTTTCATGAGATACTGTCCAAAAATGAAAAAAAATCTACAAATATCTTGGAAAAATTTCGATATATAGAGATTTTTTCGATATATAGAAACAATTTTTCCATGTAATGAACACAGAAATTTGCTGGGATTTCGATATATAGAAAATTTCGATATGTGGCAGTTCGATATATGGAGGTTCGACAGTATAAGAGTTTAGCTGTAGTTAAGATTTGAAACACATTACTGAATGGTCAAACAGTTGATATATTTTTTTTAATTAAAAATAAATAAATCGTCATTAGTACGATACGTTTAAGTGATAAGATTTTAAAACAAAATGAAATACAGTTATGATTCATTATTTGAAGTTTGTTATAATATTCTACACTTATATTAAAATTTGAACAGACAGCGATTAAAAAAAAAAAAAATATGTACAAGCATCTAATTTTACGCAGACTTGAATTTTCTTTCCTCAGGCTGTGAAAGAAAGTATGAATAAAACAAAAACGTTTTCAAAGCTCATTTTTCAAAAATATTCACAACAAACTATGGGCATATAAGACAGTTACAAAAATAAGGAAAAAAAGTACACAGTTGAAAAATCATTAACGCTCTGCAATGTGGCAAAAAATGTTGGGGAAAAAAATTGTTTAACCTTTATAAAGAATTCTTCCCAACGATTACTATCAGAATTTATATTTTGAACAAAACTCTTTCTTCATCCTTTTTACTGTCATCATCATCATAATACAAAATGAAAATGCACGCAGTCAGATTGCCAGCTGACATTGTATTTTGTAGTAAAATTTATGGGTGCTTATGTAGAGCCATTTTATTATCCGAGTTCATTTCCAAGCAAAAGTTTGTTCTCTGTTCTAGTTTGGCTAGTAGTTCTTTAAGTGTTCAATGCTCGGGATTGAAAACCCACTTCAATTCTAGGAGCATGTAATATTCTCCCAATTTCACCAGCCCATCTGGAGAAGCTGCGACAAATTGATGTAGTGGGTGGATTACCAGTCCCAACTTTTCTCACCATAGTTGAGGAATTATTTTTTTGAAACCATTCTCTTACATATGGTTAATTTATTGTTTCCTAACGAACTGCTGGAGTATGAGATAAGTCAATATTATGACTGTTAATCATATTTCTCGCAGGAGCATCAAAGTCTGCTCTGCGAGTGATTATGCTCTTTATTGTGGAGCCATTTATTCGAACTCTTCTGAGTTCTTTCCATTGAAGACAACTGCCTTGGGAGACGGTTGACTTCTCAATCTCACAGACATCTTCAATGGCTTTGTAGTATTCTCCATGGAAGAAAAATATCCGGCCGTAATTATACGCTTAACCAGCAGGCAGTTCTGCTGATTTTTCTGTGCAGACAGCAGCTGGCAATGGTATCATGGAGGCATATTTTCCTGCGAAAGAATCTTGGCAGGCATTGAAAATTGGAAGACTAAAATCTTCCAATTTTTCCCAATGAAATTCTTAGTTTTCCAGCTGAATCTTTTTTTTTCTTAGCGAGAACCTCGTCTAACATCAGTGGTGCCGTCTTTACTTGTTTTGCTGATGCCACGTTTGCAACCTTTCAGTCGGAGCGGCGTAAAGTTCTTTTGAACTATAATCTGCTATGCAGTGCAGAAGGGCAAAACACATGTTTACAAAATGAAGGTGTGTCACCAGCACGACATGTGCAAACGGAACTCAGAACCTGCAATAACAAAAAATGTGCTGTAGTATCAATAGTCATTAGAAAAACTAATACATTAGGAGTCACTGCTGTAAACTCTTGTTTTAAACTGCACATATAGGGAGCTGTGCAGGGGAGCTGGAATTTTTTTCTACAACTAGATATCATTGCAACTTTGTACCATACATAAGGCTTCTGGAATGCAGGGGCAGGAGTTTTCTGGAGTTTTTTTTTTTTTCGCCTGTTAGTTATGATTAGTTTTAAGTTTACACAGTTGCCATGAAAAATATCTTCATTTCAAAAAGCTTGGAAATAACTGCGTTGCAGTTATTATAATTATAATAATATATTATTTGCTAAATGGTCCCACTCTCTGGATCTGATCTTGAATCAGGTAGATATAATTTGAAATCATTTAAAACTGATGTGCAAAAACATTGAAACTTTCTAACTAGTAAAAAATTAGAGTAACATTTTAGTTTAAAATATAAACAGATTTCGACAAAAACTAAAATGTTAGAAGACAAGAAGAATTTTATGAGTTACACGGGAAAAATATTTTTTATAGTTTAATAAGAGGGTGGGGACGCAAATACAAATCTTGAAGGGTGCTCATCTAAGTCTACGTTCACTACTGACCTTGAATGCAACTATTGTCAATACGCGCAAAACTTATTTCTGTATTAATTTTGCATAACTTTAATAAAATTCTGAAGAGAAAGAGAACCACCTATTTTCCAATCAAATTCATTAATAACCAAGATACTATTGAAGCTGTAGTAACCACCCTATATCATGAAAACTGAAGTATTTTGCATCTATATACATGTATGAGTCGGACAAAAAATTACTATAATAATATACTATAAAAATTACTCAGATATCAACACTATGAAAACAATGTTAAAAGTATCAATCAGTAAACATTAACAATACTTTAAATGCATGTAGTGTTTTCCTGCAGTATCAGTCAGAAAACGTTAGGAGTTTTTATAATTTGAAAAGCCAAGTCATTAATTTCAGGGAAGTAAGGTTTTTAGGTCATCAATGTTGAAAATATTCTTTGCGTAGGCCCCTAAATCTTAAATTTCGAAGAATTTGCTGGTACAGATCCACAGTGTTTCGATTAGTATAAGGTAGGTGGACAAAATTATTTTTCGTCATTTTTGTATATACATCGATCAACTTAAAAATGTAACTATAAAATAAAATATTTTTATTAATTAAAAGTTGAATACAAGAGGATTGCCAGCAGAATAAAAAGAATAATTAAAAAGTAAAGCCTATCAATATTTAATACGAAAAAGCACTTATAAGGAAGATACTATATAAATTCAAATATACAATTATTTTACAGATACAAACAAAAACTTTGTACTACAAAGTAAACACTAGTATAAAAGACTAAAAATAGTATAAATGATGTTAAATTATTTTTTAAAAAAAACTATTCGTCTGATGACGATGAATCAGTCTCCTTCATTTTGAAGCAGACTCGACAGAGGTTGATGCTGTATTGTAGATGCTACAATCAACTTTAAAACCTCTGGGCACAAATTGACCCGCTTTCTTTTTTGGAATTTCTCTGAGGCTATTGATTAGTAGATCAGATGTTATCATCAACATTGAAATAAAGTCTGTAGTGGTGGCAATACGTGAACACTTTCTAGTGTTGTGCTCTCGGAACCTGCGGCAGTCTTCATTCCTTGCTTCTTGAGCTTCTTCCGAAAGTTGCCCGATTGGAACAATCGCAGATTTCATTACTTAAAAGTTCTATGGATTCTAGACAGAATTTTTCGAATTCATCAGTATTTATTTCATAGCCTGAGGACAATGTTCTGAGTATTACATCAAATTTTTTAATTAGCTGAACATCCTATCCTGTGATTTTTGCACTCAATTCAGGGTTGCTAAAAAACCGGCGAGAGGTGTTCCCATCATTTCTTGAGCCGAATTCAGGGTTTGGTTTGTCCACATTAAGTCCCATTTCATCTTTAAATCTTCGTTTTATTTCCTCGGATCGCTGTTTTACACTTGTTTTTTTTTTTTTTTTTTTCAGCGCTTCTAGCCTGCCACTTTTTAATGTCCAACTTGTAACTAATGTGTAGAAAACTTTCGAAACAAGGTAACACTGTAAAGTTTCGAAACGAGCAAAAAATCCTTCGCTCATCTTAAAATATTTTTTTTTTATATTGTTTAATTAACAGATAGATTAACTAAATTAGAAAAAAGCATCACTTACCAGTACAAATAATATCAATCTTGAATAATTAGATCATAAAAAATAAGGAACACTTTAATTTTATGTGATTGAAATGATGTCTAGAACTCGACTAATTTATGCTATTACAAACGAATTCACACTTTAAACCTCATTTTCACCTGGCGAAAGTGAGTGAGACATAAACAAATAATGAAGTACCTTGTTTTGGTTTATTGTTTACCTTATCCCAATGCCAAAGTTTAGAATTCTAAACATGACTTTTGTCCACCTAGCTTGTACTAATCGAAACACAGTGAGATCCCTAGATACTATCTCTTTCTCTAACATCCAAGTCTAGAATGGAGTTTTAACAGCTACAATTTATTAAAATTTTTGAGGGAGGGGAGTCCCCTTTTTTGCAGTATTATTTTTAACATTACAGTACAATTCTAGTAGTAATTACCTAATTCTAAATCAGAAACTGGACAGCTCCCCCTCCCTTTAAATATATAAATAGTATGTAGTATAACACCAAAAATAAGGACTGAGTGGGAATTAAACATCTTCTTAACTAAGGATTTTTTTAGAGGTTTTACCTTTAAAAACATTTTAGTTTCCAGTAATTCTCGAACTTCGGAAGTCTTTAATTTCAAGTTTACACTATATTTATACACAGTCCAGTCACATTAATGTGACCATCTGTCAAAAGCCAGAATAACCACCTTTCGCAGAGCGGACTGCTGCGAGACGTGCAGGAAGAGAGTCACTTAGGTCCCTGAAGGTGTTCTCTGGGATGTTGAGCCATGCCGACTCTAATGCCGTGGCCAGCCGCGCTAGATTACGCGGTTGAGGATCCATGGCGCGAACAACTCGATCGAGATGGTCCCATAGATGCTCGATTGGGTTTAAGTCAGGTGAGTTTGCTGGCCAGGGAAAGACGGTAAACTCATCCTGGTGCTCTTCGAACCACGCACGTACACTGGCAGCTGTATGGCACCTCGCATTGTCCTGCTGGAAGATGCCATCATCCTGAGGAATAACAATGCGCATGTAGGGGTGGACATGGTTCGCAAGGACAGATGCGTACTTGTATTGATCCATCGTGCCTTCAACAATGATCAGTGAACCCAGAGCATGCCAGGAAAACATTCCCCAGACCATAATGCTCCCGCCTCCACCTTGGACCGTTCCGGCAATAGTTGCAGTGTGGTTCCTTTCAGAGGTTTCACGCTTTATACGCCAACGTCCATCTGTCCGATGAAGCATAAAACGCGATTCATCTGAAAACGCTACCTGTCGCCACTCAGTGGACGTCCAGCTGCTGTACAGGCGTGGAAATTCTAGCCTTCGTCGTCGATGAACAGCAGTCAGCATAGGTGCACGAACCAGGCGTCTGCTTCGGAGGCCCAGACGCAGCAATGTTCACTGAATAGTAGTTTGGGAGACACTTTTGGGAGCCCCTGGGTTCATTTTGGTGGTCAGTTGCTCAACGGTAGCCCGTCTATCTGCCCGAACGCATCTCCGCAACCGCCGTTCGCCTCTGTCATCTATGGCCCGTGGTGCACCACATTTGCCACGTCGCTGATTTTGGACAGTCCCATTTTGCCATGCACGGTACACTTTTACCGCGCGAACAGTTCACTAACTCAGCCGTTTCGGAAATGCTTCCACCCTTGGCCCGAAATCCAATTATCATGCCCTTTTGGATGTCGGATAAATCGCTTCGTTTCTGCATTACGCCAACGATTGAAATGTTTTCCGAAGCCCTCACACACCCTTTATATACGCTCAACTGCACTGTGCTGCCACCTGCCTTCTGTGATTGGTTATTTAACTCTAACGTGGAAAGTACGTGGTGGTCACATTAATGTAACTGGACTGTGTATATATATATGTATATCACGGGTGCCCCCCCCCCAAGAATTACAACAATACCCCTCAAAACACCCCCCTAAAAAAGTCAATGGCGCAGTCTGCGCCATGACCATCCCCTAGGTGGGCACCCCTGTATGTATATATATATAAGAGGTCACCAAATCCAACCCCTTCTGTTTTACCTCATGACTACTCCCCGTTGGGGGGGAGGTAACTCCCTCCCCCCCCCCAACACCATCGGCTACTACCACCACCTCTTTACTACGCCACTGCACAAAAGTAAACATTTCTCGTAATAAACAAAAAGCAAATAGAAATAGTTACTTACTTTGCAATCACTTTTAATTTGAACGGACGGATTATAGCGCCGGTCTTTTGCCATCTCAGCTTTAACAACAGCCGATTTTCTGAAGAATTCAAAATCACTTTCGGTGGTAGGTCAAGCAAATTTCACGCTGCTCACGAATTTCTCTTGAAATAATAGCAGGCCTTGCTTTACACGGGTCACCACGCTTTCATAATTTGTAGCCGTTTTGTATAATGTGCTGTACTCTAGAATATTTGACATTGAAAAATTTAATAAATTCAGGGGTTTCTCCAGAATTGAAAATTCCATTTTGGACGAACGCGATTAGAGCTAACGCACATAATTGATTGGAATTAATAAGTGGTTTCTGCCTATCGTACAAGAGGAGGCTTGTATCACGGCAGGAGAAAGAGGGGAGAAACTCGGGAGATGCACGGGAGGGGAAAAAAAACCTTCAAAAGCGATTAGAACAAGCAATAAAAGTGCAAAACGCACGAATGGAAGAACAATTGGCGCATATACAACGCACATAATTCACAATCCGCGGTTTGTTTATGGAGCTATCACGTGACGCTCTACCCTATCGCCATCTGGCGATGAATTGACCCCATTGCAAGCAATAAAAAAATTCCCTGATTTCCCGGCAGCATAGCTATTTTTCTTAAACAACAACAAGGTGGGGGAAACATATTTAATGCTATTTTTTTAATTAATTTCGCTGTTAAAGCTATCATTCAGATACTTTTCAAGGATTTAATTATTAAAAAAAAATCTTTAGACACATTTCGAGAAAGTTGCAAAAGGTGACTAAAAGTAACCAAATTTTCAAAAAGTGACTAAAGGTGAGAAAGGTGACTGACTCCTCGGCCTGGCAAGTGAAACCCCCTTGAATATAGGCTGGAAAAATAAGAAAAAACGTATTGATATGCATGTATAATAATTATATATTAAATTAAAGATTTTTACTAATTCAGCTACATTGTCAACTCATAACTTTGTAAATAAATTGTTTTTAATTATGCTTCAGAAATGGTTTCAAAATAAATTTTTGTAACAAGAGAAAAAATAATACTTTTGTTGGTATAAAATGTTTTTTTTAATTCTAGAAGGCAATTTCAGGGAGGAGCTTTCCTCGTCAGACTCAGAATTATGAACAACTTGCTTTCTTCTTTTTCTTGACCTCTTCTCATCCTCGGAGCACTCGTTCTCCAAACTTGACTTGTCCTCTGACATAAGACATTTTCTCTTCATGCTATTTCAAAGGTGTCAAAGAAAAAAAAAATGTTGTATAATAAATTAAACAACTAGGATATGCCTTTATCTAGGTAAACATATCAAGGAATAAATTAGTACCGTAAAATCTCGAAAGTAACCCCCCCCCTCTCTTTGTGGAAAATGAAATCATTTTAAAATCCTGAGTATACCCCATAACATTCTCCGCTTTACTTGAAAAGCATTTACAGAGGTTTAGTTTCCCCTCCATGTACAGGTTTTCTTTTCTAACAAAAAAAAAAGGAAAAGAAAGAAAAGAAAATGATTTGAACAAAAAAGAAAAAAAAAGATCTCCACGGTTTATTCCTTCCAAAATGTCTAGACTCCTTTTTAAGGGGCGCCCCCTTTTTTTTGTTCATATGTATTACAAAATAAAATTTATATGATAGAACTGTTTTTTATTCATTTTGGAAGGAGTAGTTTTGTTCTGACTTGTGAAAATGAACAATCTTCAACACCACGCCATTTGAAAACGTGGCGCCATTTTGGAAATGCGTTGCTTAAAGAGTAGAAACTTAAAAATAACCTTTTGTGAAGGAGAAACATAGTAATTGAACCAGTATCATCAGAAATGTATATTTTGCTAAATCAAATAAGAGATTTGTCAGTGTTTACGTTCGCGAACTTTGTAAAGCTCAGTTATCGAAATTACGATCTTCGTAACGGATTTGCGAACATGATTGCGATTTTTGCTTCTATTCTGAATCAAGAACATTAAGAGTTTGCTTTTTTTTTACTCTAACCTTATTACTTTCGGAACATGATGAATTTTCAAGCGATAAATTATAGGGGTTTTCCCAACTTAAGATGCAAAATCCTTTCTTTCGAAGAAACAAAAAAGCGCCCACATGCAATTTATTACTTGTGGTGGTGTTAATTTGGGGGTAAGGCAGACCAGTTCGTATAGGCCGTGAACATTTATTAGTAAAGAACCTTTATACAGCACATTTACATAGAAATCCAGTTTGCCAATGCAGAAAACATAATCAAAAGAGCTCACCCATATTAATGGCCTTCATGGTAATCCATAGAAGTATATCCGAGGTAGAGAGGAACACAAATGCACCTCGCGCACACACTTCACACTCCCATGACCAACTGCCGCTCGAAGTCCAAAAAATCGGGTTGCAAGTTCGGAAACGAAAGTCGTATCCGCACCACGAACTTTCCAGAAAGATCGCAAAGCCACTAGCAGAGCCGGGAACCGGAAAAAACAAGAGGGAGCGGCACAAACGCACCCCCAGCGAAATTAGGTCGAGGGGACCGCGGAGCCCTGTGGGCAATGGGACGAGTAAAACAAGAGCGCGGGCTCCGTTCGTCGGAAAATGTGGATAACAGCATCCCGATGCAAGATAGGAATATGTGGCCAACGAGCCAAGCAGAGCTCACAACTTCAACCTCATTAGTTGCTTCGAAGTGGACAACAGAGAACATCTATAGGTTTTTTTTTAAACATAATTATGACAGGATTTTATTTATTAATTTCTCACTCTTCATTAATATTTACTCTTATTTACTTATTTCTTTTCTGTACTCTAAAATTAATTTTGGCTAATTTTCAAAAAAAAAAAAAAATCTCGATTCCCCCCCCCCTTCTGAAATTAACAAGTTTTGTTTTGAAAATTGGGGGGGAGGGTTAAACACTTTCTGGATTTTACGGTAAAAAAATTTCGAATATTGAGGTGTTTCATCATTTTCCATTAATCAAAAATCTTACAATAATTTACATACCATATTGGCCCATTAACTTGATGGAATGGGTTTCCCAATCTTCATCAGGTGATTGTCCAGATAGGAGGTCTTTTTTCAGCTTGGTGTGCTTGAATGGAGGCCATGCACATCAGCCTTCTTCAACGAGCCAAGCAGAGCTCAGAACTTCAACCTCGTTAGTTGCTTCGAAGTGGACAACTGAAAACATCTATAGTTTTTTTCTTTTAATGCAATTCTTAGTTTTTAAGTATACACAAAGATTATGAAGGTTTTTGCGTGTTCAAAAATTAATATTAAAAGTTAGGTGTGATAGTTTATTTACCTTAATGTTAAATATTCCTCCTCATCTTCAATTCGTAATCTTTCAAGTATGCCCAATAGCAACATTTCCAAAAAAAAAAAAAAAACACAAGGTTCATGAACTGCAGAAAAACTTTTTTCAACCACCTCAAAATCTCCAGAAAATATATATCTTTAATTCAGATAAAATTTCTTTTTGTTCAATGATTCTTAAAATACACATTTAAATTTAAATAAAATACCTTGGCATAGATTATAATTTTAAAATATTGTACAAAATACCTATGATTCTTTTAAAATTGAGAGTATATTTTAATCAGTTTGTCAAAAGAGAACCTTATAAAATTTACTGTAAACTCCCAATGTCCGCGGAATATGGTGGCACGGTAATAACAGATACACTGCAAATTAGATTAAAATGATGCTAGTGTATACAATGGCATAAAAGATCAACAACATTCACATTATGTATCAAACACTAACAGTGTATGTAAAAAGTGCATGTAAGGGCTAAAAAGGGATTGCTCATTTCTTGCAAACGGAAATTTCACACATGCAGGGGTAAATAGATTAATTGCCACAGTTCAAACTAGGTTAAGACAAAAAAAAAGACAGGGCAGGGGAGGGGAAAAGAACTTTTTTAAGACTGCTAAGTTCACTCGTTTAC
The DNA here is from genome assembly GCF_026930045.1 of Uloborus diversus. Taxonomy (NCBI): domain Eukaryota; kingdom Metazoa; phylum Arthropoda; class Arachnida; order Araneae; family Uloboridae; genus Uloborus; species Uloborus diversus. The sequence continues at coordinate 23,297,548 of NC_072739.1, forward strand.
GAGTGTAAGTTATGTAGATTTAAACTACAATAAGTAGGGAGGATCTAAAAAACGTTATGTACCGTAGATTTGATGCAGTAAGTAGCGTGATCTAAAAATCAGGTTTTGACAAATCATGGCTTTGAAAGGATTAATATCATTGGAATGGAGGAGAAAGAAAAAAATAGGAATGTCTAAAAATAGATCTTGCGCTGTTAAGTTAAAATGTGTACGTTAGTATACATTCAGTTAACCATTGCATAATTTTATTTTCTCCTCACGTCTTTTTTTTTATCCCGTCTTTATTTTTTTATTTTTTAGCGAGAAATGTCGCGGATAATTGGGAGTTTACTGTATATAAACATTGAACAATTTTACTTAATTGTTTTGATATTTTTTTAAAAAGATAACATATTTGTTCTCCTTGGACAAAAGCATACATTTAAATTTAACGTCTGATGATGAACAACATCTCAACTTTTTTTCTAGATTTGAAACTAAAAAAAATTCTCAAACTGCTTGAGGAACAAGGATAGGCATAAAATTCCTCCTTTGACATAAACATTTGATGCAATATAAAAATCTCTTTGTCACAAAGTACAAATTTTCGAATTAATGCCACACATTCATTATTTAAAAATACACAGTTATCAAAATCTTTTAAATTTAGAATAAACATTGAGGAGTTCAACTGTTGGTATTGCTGTCCTTTAATTCCATCAATGAGCGGCCCTATACTATGTTTTCTTTTTAATTTTGTTTGGGTAGGAGTTGCTGATGTTTTTCGAAAAGATTTCAGATCGATATGCCCGTAAGTCACTTGTTGAAGAGGACGAGCAGATGATCTTAACATCCTTTTCAATTTACTCAAAAAAATTTTAGAAAGCAAAGCAGCTGAAACTGTCAAGAGGGCCAAACATTCTAACATCCTCTTTTATGTGCAATAAATTATGAACAATGTATGTAAGAAACTCCAATCCATAGATTTTCAGACAATGCTCAACAAAAATCTTTAAGATGTTTTCTGCTAAGGAGAGTTCGGGATTAGGATTGATCCGAATATGAACAGCAGCAAGCAAAAGTAGAAAATTTTGCTATACCGCCAAGTCAGTTACATTCATTAATGCAACTTGGCCGGTATAAATTAGGAAAAGCCTAAACTCAGTTGCTTTCCACCTTTTGAACTCCCTTAAACTCCGTGGCTTTCGATTGAATTCTCTAGGAATATAAGGAGTAAATTGAAGACACAGATTAGAAATTTGTTCTAATTTCTGGGATGGGAATCGAACATCAAAATTCCCTTTAAACCAGTGTGATATTTTTTTGGTTACACCTCAACAAATTAGGTGCATGTAGTCCAAAGGGAACTAACTGGCTTGCAAGGCCAACAGAAAGAGATGTCAGAGGGGATAATTCATGATGATGATCCTCATCAGCCATGCTTAGAAAACTATCGTCTGTTCTTTTCACAAAAGAGAGCTTACGACCAAACGGCACGAACTTGAGGGTCACGGATTTTGACAAAATTCTAGGTATAGGTCCATTCCCACTAGGTATGAGCGCAGGTAAAGCGGTTTGACTGCATAGGTCCTGGTTTGGCTGCAACGAGGGCCCAAAGTTGCTAGTTTGGCCCTAGAAATGCAATGGCGTTTCCTTTGGAATTTCAGACTTCGATACTATGTTCGATCTCCCAACACCTTTGGCATATTTTGTTAGTAAATTGAGTATAAGGGAGAACACGTATTTATTTATGGGCACTATCTAACTTATTTGAAAAGTCGAAACGATCTTGTATTTTTTTCTTTTTTGTGTGTGTGCCATGTGCAATAAATCAGAACTTTTTCTTCTCTCCCATTTTTGCTTATCAATGTGGGGTATCTTTGATAGCAGACGATAAATATCCAGTTAAAGTAAATGTTTTTATTAGCAAACGATAAATACTTTTTACTAGCATACGATTAATATAAAATGAAAATAATTAGTTTCATTTGCAAACGATAAATATCCTGTAACTATGTTATTTTGGCATTTAAGTTATTGAAATTAAAAGTAGTAACCAATTTAAATTTGAGAGCCGCTTATTAAAAATTAGTATCCAACATAATTAATTCGAAGGTAAGCATGCAAATGGTTCATACTGCAGTACAGGAGCTGAAAAATGGATAAAAACGGTAATTTTAAAGAAAACTCCGTTGCATCCAGGGTCCAAATTATCAACTTCTGACCCCCGTTGCAGCCGAACTAGGGCCTATGCAGTCAAACCGATTGACCTGCGCTCATACCTAGTGGGAATTGACCTATATCTTGACGACGAGAGTCAACTGCTGTCATTACCAAAGACAGCCTAAATATTTTAAGACTTTAGTTACAAACATCTTTCAGATTAGAATAGATTTTGGGATTTCGCGAGCCTCTACTGCCGTTACTTTTCTCGTTTCCTTTATGCTCCCCCCCCCCATTTCCAATCTAGCGATGATGAGATTGAAAGACATTCTCAGTGATTCATGAAGTTTTGGCAGATATTTAACAGTGGCATGTCAAAAATGCAGGAACAGTTGCCCATCAGTATTTCAAACCAGCTTGGGGTATTCCCAATCCTTTCCAGAATTCAGATTTTTACTGAATCTTTTAAATCCCTGAAAGTTCCCGTTTTTTCCCAGTATGTGGTACCAGGCATAACGTCAGTGTAAGCAGTCCATCCTGTCAGCAATCACTCTCAACCAGTGATTTAGATTCAACTTGAACATTTAAGAGATTTTCGTTTATGCATGTAAAGTTCAGAAGAAAAAGCGAGAGTCCAAAAGCCATGCCTCCAATAGCAAGTGGCAATCAAAACAAGCCCATAAAATTAAGAGAATGTCGACCTTTGTAGTCATAAAATGGTATATAATGAAGCATATTTTCACCACCAATAATTATGGTATATTAACATTCAATACTTCTTCTTTTAGCAAAAACTGAAGAAAATTCTTCAAATTTCTTTCCGTCTTAGACGGAAGGTCTTGCACCCATGACATCAGTATTGCATTTACCAGAACTCGTAAAATTTAAGCTTTTTTTTAGCAAGAAAATTATAACGCTTAACAAAAGAGTATATGTTTACATCAAACTCTTACAATATATGTTTCAACCACTGGTTATCAATCAATATTTCAATTTTACAAACAAAACTTTGGGGGGAAAAACAAACATTTATTTTTGGAAATAGGAAGCCATTTTAGATTGGTGTGCAGACAGAAGTATCTGCTGCACTAAAGTGGAATGGATACTAAAGTTGAAAAGCAGTCAAATGCATCAACTTTATTCAAATAGTATTAATTTAATAAAAAATATTTAATGAAATAATTTACTTAGGGGATTTTTGCACATAAGTTTTATGTTTTCAAATTCTAAAGAAAGGAATGCCATGAACAAATATTGAGCAATTTGCAGTATGACATGACACTAGTGTCGATAGCATGGGGTTTCCTGTCCATGCTAAAGACAAAAGAGCCATGTAAAGACTCCCGTGTGTATTGTTTTTGAGCTTACTTGATTTCCTTTAAAAAGATTTTTTTTTAACAAAAAAATTACTGCAAACATTTAAAGATGTTTTTGAAAAAGTCCTTTTTTTGAGAATCACCCAAACATCAATTTCCTTCTCGCGGAGAAGAGATAAAGACGCCCCAATCACTCTCTCCCCCCTCCCCCTGCGTTGTTCATGTTGTTTAAGAATAGAACTGACACGATGAAGCAGTGAAGCTGCCACACCAACAGATCCACCAAGATTTTGTGCATTCTTGATCCTTTGTTTGATACATAGTGAAATCAAATTTGGGATATTTATCAATTTTACGGTTTTTTAGCCTACTTTCCCAATAAAAGTCAGAGAAAGAGGAAAAAGCATGAAAGAAGGCTTAATGCATCTTAAAAATATGGCGAAAAGCAAAAGCCAGAAATAAATAGAATAATTAGATAAATATCAAAAAATTAAAAAATGGGAAGTTTTATTCTCTTTTGATTAAAGGAATTTATAAACTTATCGGAAACTTAATTACCAATTTGTGATCGTATACCAATCAAACCGTATGCCCAGATCCAAAAATGTGTTTATTTTCCTTTCAAACCTAGTCGCACAGGTAAACGATTGCGACGCCACGTGCTCGGAAAATCTCAATCTCTTTGCAGCTATTAAGAGCCCCCCCGGTGGGTCAGTCAGAGATTCTCCCCAGAAAAACTGTGGGCCGATCTCATGGCGCCCTCTTCCTTTTGCAAACAGAAGTTCTATTCCATTTTTCTTTCTTTCTTTTTATTTAACGTGACTGATTGAAAAAGGTGATCATTCTTCCTCATTTTGTTATTACTAATTTCAAATTGACCTTTGTTGCACAAAATCAACTGTACAAATGTCATTCAGATGGGGAAAATGTCTGTTGGTCTATCTGTCCCCTCCTAATAACTTTAGAGTAAATTGTCTGATGGTGTGGATATCACACCATATCTTTGTAGGATCTACAGGTCCTGTCTTGTTCTTGGCTATGTGCCTTATGCTTACAGAACTTGCAAAGTAATTTTTATACCCGAGCCAGGTAAGCCAAACTACAATGTGGTGAAAGCCTTTAGATCCATCAGTCTTACCTTTTTTCTCCTAAAAACTCTGGAGAAACTGATTGATAGGCACATTAGGGATTGTGTTTTGAAAACCAACCCTCTTTCTAAGTGCCAGCATGCTTATCAGCCTGGAAGGTCCACTGAGACTGCACTTTATGAGCTGACAACAGCTCTGGATAATGCAGTAAATGGACAAGAAGTAGCTCTCGCTGCTTTCCTTGACATTGAGGGAGCTTTTGATAAGGTCCCTACTGAGACTATTAACGACTCTCTCGCACACAAGGGAATTGATCCCATGATATGTACCTGTGTTAATAGTCTGCTAACAACCCATATGGCAAAAGCTTGCATGCTGGGCAGAACTATGATGGTGAGTAACTGCCATGGATGCCCACAAGGGGGTGTTCTCTCCCCTTTGCTTTGGTGCCTGGTGGTTGATGAACTTCTGGAAAGAGTTCGTCGCACAGGTCTGCACTGCGTTGGCTATGCGGACAATATAACCCTTGTTATTAGGGGTAGGTTCCATGATACTGTTACAAATCTCATGGGGTCTGCCCTTAAAGAAATTGAAAAGTGGTGTTTGGAGGCAGGTTTTACGGTCAATCCGAATAAGACTTATTTGGTTCCCTTCACTCGTAAACGTCTAAAAGACTTGCAGATAATTAAGTTCTTTGGTTCGCCTCTTGCCTACTCTAGTGAGGTCAAGTGCCTGCGTATGATCTTTGACAAAACTTTGACATGGAATTCTCACCTTAAGCAAATTACAGATAAGGCCAAGAGAATATTTTGGTCTTGTAGACGAGCAATTGGTAATAATTGGGGGTTTCTTCAAAAATTGCTCATTGGGTTTATACTAGAGTAATTATACCTATGGTTACGTATGGGGCAATTGCCTGGTGGGGTAAAACCTGTACCGTAACGGCTGAGGGTTGCCTCCCCAAAGTACAAAGGATGGCTACTATTACTATCACTAGTGCCATGAGAACTACTCCTTCCCATATCCTCGAGCTCCTTCTTAGCCTTCTTCCGTTGCATAAGCAAGTGGAAATGGAGGCGATTCTGTGTGCACACCTCCTCAAGCTCATGGGTCTCTGGAAGTCCCCTGGTTACCTGTCTCTGTACGATAAACTGTGTGCAAAGACTAGTAAGCATCCTTACTTTATGACGCCTTCTGACTGGATGTTAAAACAGTTCAGCTTTAATGCCAATTACAACACTGTGTTTCCTTCCAGAGAGCAATGGAAGGATGTACAGCATATCATTAGCAGTGCACAAGAAATCTGGTTTACAGATGGTTCTAAGACTGCGTCTGGAACTGGTTCTGGTGCATATTGCAGCAGCAATAATACTAATGTGTACTTCTCTTTAGGGAAGCTTGCTACTGTCTACCAGGCAGAAACTTTAGCCACATTGGCTTGTGTAAACAACTGCCTAGAACTGCCATAGCTTCCATAAGCGGGAAGGTTATCAGAATATTCTCTGATAGCCAAGCTGTGTTGAAAGCTCTCAATCGTAACTGTTTTACTACCAAAACCGTTTGGGAGTGCCATAATGCACTGGTAAGACTAGCTGGCAGTAATAGGGTTTCCCTTTACTGGGTTCCTGGTCACCGTGACATTGTAGGTAACGAATTGGCAGATCAGTTAGCTAAGCAGGGCTCCAATGTACCGTTTATGGGACCCGAGCCTATCCTCTGCCTGCCCTACAATGCAATAAGGACTACTGCAAAGAAACTTCTTATGGATGAATCATATGGCCTGTGGCTTCAGTCCGAGTCTCAAAGACAGGCCAAGACTCGGAGACAGCAGCCTCCCTGGCTCAGGTCCAAAGAACTGCTTAACTTGAGTAGGAATGAGATCAAGAAGTCTGTTGGGCTACTAACCGGACACTGCTCTCTTAATATGCACCTTAATCTGATGGGTGTTACCGACAACCCTTCATGTAGAGGATGTCATATGGCTGATGAAAGCTCAATTCATGTGGTATGTGAATGTGACTTCTACTCTGCACAAAGATTTGAGCACTTGGGATACCATTATGTAGATCCCTGGGAACTGCCTAAAATTTCGATTAGGTAACTGCAGAGATTTATTTCTGTTACTGGGCTCCTTTAGTAGCCTAAGCAGGGATAGTACAATAGACCTGTGGTCTCGGTGCTTGCGCTGGTGTCAAGAGCCCCCCTTTTCACTTCATACTTCATTCATACTTCAAATTGTCTGATTCGAACATTTTTCTTTTGTTCCAAAGAGCTCAACAAGGACACCTCATTCCCATATTTCACTTCTTGATTTTAACAATTTTTCGTTCAATTTTGAACAGTTCAAATCCTTCAACATTAGCACCTACAGAAAAACTGGAAGACAATATAGATTCCGAACTTACTGGTGGATTTACTTCAAACAAATTTTGTTGGAAAGAGCTCTGGATGAACAACTCTCGACTCTGACTCCCAGAGTTTTGGGGCCCCTGACTCTGGCTCAGACTCCTGTGCCCGAAAATTAGTTGGACTACGACTCCCCGACTTCGACACTGACTTTGTAGCTTTGGCAAAATTTTACACACGGAGGAAGAATGATTGACTCTGACTCTTGGAAATTCGACTCCAATACCGATTCCTTTACCCCAAAATATGTCTGGCTGCGACTCCTCAAACACTGACGGAGTTGTGGACTTAAAGGGAAAATGACAGATTCGAACACCGAGCCTTTGAATTAAAAACTTTCGTCCTCCCGAATCTAACTCTTTTGTCCCAAAATGAGATTGACTGTGATTGTGATTCCGCAGCCATGGTTTATACACTGAATTAATTATTTTTGATATTAGTTTTTATTCTCATGCTAAAGTTTTAACTATGTATTCAGTGTTGGCAGAGAAATTCGGGGTCCTTTATGTTTTTATACAGGGTGTCCCGATTTAACCTGGAAGACCTCTTATTTTCACAACCATTATTCCTAGAAGCATACTTACGATTGCAAAAATGTTCAAAATCAGATGCAGAGTTAAGATATTGAAAATTTGAAACAAAAAAAAAGTTAATCGAAAAATAAAAAATTTAACTTTAGGGGGCCCTAGACACAACCCCTAACATATTTAGGAAAACAATCTCCATTTAAAAATAAGTCCAACACAAACAGTTTGACATTATATAAAATGCAGCGTTTTTTGGCTTACACTGCTTTGCACTTGCCGTCAATAGCACCTCTTGGGGGAAATATGGCAGTTAACCAAGGTTTAAATTTATATGTGTGCATAAAGTGTGGAGTCAAATTGTTGGAGGTTTTGTTGTGTGCTTTTGCATATCACGGCACAACATTTGCAAAAAATTTTGAATAGCAATGAAACATAAATAATTAGCTTTCTCACTCCAACAACTGTCATTCTTTCGGAAAGGCGATAAGTTCCAATCTCATCTTCTGTATGGTCCCTAAAAAATTTGAACTCTAATTTCTCCTTGAGTTTTGGCAGCACAAATGTCAAGATTTTTCTGCTTGTAATATTTTTCAATTGAGACTATTTCTCTAAATTCAAGATAGGGGCTCCAGGGCCTGTACAAAATGTTAAATTTTGTATTTTTTAACTGTTCAAACTTTTAGTATCTGAACTCTGCACCTGATTTTGAACATTTTTGCAACTGCAAGTATGCATCTCGGACTAATGGTTGCGAAAATAAAGGTTTAAGCAGGTTAAAACGGGACACCCTGTATATGCGCAGATGATTTTATTTATTTATTTCCTTTTTTTTTTTTGATAATGAAAATTATTTCTTCAAGTTGACGTTTTATCCTTTTTTTATTTATTTTGAAACTACTTAAATTTTTTTTTGGCAACAGAGGAAAAGCAAACAAAAATTTGCGATTTTAGCTATTTTTTGAGAATTTTGACGACTTACGGCCGGAACACTGAAGCTCAGAACCAGACACATTGGTAAGCTTCAATGTTGTTGTATCATTTTGTAATTATTAAGTTCAACTTTTGAAATTCCTTTAGAGTAAACTCTCTCATTTATCATTACCTTAGAGTTGAAGAGTTAGAGACAAAACGCGGCGTCTTTACCTTACACCATAGGCATCTATTGGGCACCGAAGGAACAAATGCCTTCCATTAGACAGTACGATTGTTCCACTCGGCATCCCCAGCGTCTCGCTTCCTCATCCCCGTCTTAACTCCAAGGAACGAGGTTGTTGTTCCAGAACGTTTCCCAGCCCCCTGTTCTCTGAGATTCAACGAATGACGGCCTCTCGTTCCGACATCTTCTCCGGTTACCGAACCGGAACTCTCGGATTGCCCAGTCGGTCTACCATCAGCCGATGGCTGCAACTCAAGTTAGTACCAAGAAATCTTCTGAGATGTTCAATGTGAAAATAAAATAATTGGTTGTAATGTCGTCGTGGAACATGTTTGCGTGGTGTACTTTTGTGCTGTGCAAAGAAAAAATTGACTCTCCCTGTGTTCCCACGCCCTGTGTATGATAACCGATTAGAAAATCAAACAAATTCAATATTTTGGAAAAATTAAAATCTATTGATTTGCATTGTAAATTTAAAGTAAAACTAAAGTAAAACAAAACAAATTTACTATTGCTGAAAAAAATATATGTTGACCGGATTAGGAGATGAATACTAATTTGCATTGTAAATCAAAAGTAAAACAAAACTAAAACAAATTTATTATTGTTGAAAAAAAAATATGTTGACTGGATTAGCAGATCAATACTAATTTGCATTGTAAATTAAAAGTTAAACTAAAGGAAGTGTAATATTTCAGTTACATAAAATCAGTTGTTCAACTGATTAAGCAATTAATTATAAGATAAGTGATAACGTAAGAGATTGTCCCGATTTGTCGATTACATACTGCGACATTACATCCCGTGTTCCTACGCGTACGTGTCCCGAATGTACATTTTCCCTACATATTAAAAACTTCACCTCCTAAAATTCCTTGGTATCAATAACACACATTTTTTAACTCAAAAATTGTTGCTGAACATTACCTTAATATATGTGCTGAAGCTCTGCGATGAAGATCTCTGAAGACTCCCTGGTTTAGGTCCTCCTGGCCCGCTTACGCAGGGAGTCTGCGGGGGCCTGGTATCCCTCTGCGATCGCCTCTGCCGCTTGCCAACGACGATCAGCGCAGGGTCAGCAACGAGCGCCCACTGGCGCCGCCTGCCTGGTCGAGGCTGCGGCAGTTGAGCACCACCAGGGGCTGCCTGCAGGGCTGCTGGGGCAGGAGGAGGTGTGGCCGATGGTCCGGAGGTGGTGGTTGTTGTTGTAGGTCCGGTGGTGGTTGTTGTTGTAGATCCGGTGGTGGTGGTTGTTGTAGGTCCAGAGGTGATGGTCGTTGTTGGTTCGGTGGTGGATGGTCCGGCGGCAGGAGAGTTTGGAAGTGTGGGTGGGGGAACATCATCTGCATCTGTGTCATTAACCTGTGGTGGGGGAGAGGCTGGTGGTGGAATTATAGTTACCTGTATGGTAGATTTTGGCGAGACAGGGGGGCTGGGGGGATCGATGGCGGGATCTGCGTCCTCCGCGGAATCATCGGTGTTGTCCGCAGCCACGTTGAACACCTGTGATTGGCGCCGGGAGGTGGGCGAGGTGGGTGGTGTCGATGATTGCCGGCTGCTCCCCGGCACTTGCAGGAGGTTGCTCGGTGAAATTCTGGTTTGAGTCCAATCAGCATCTGTTGGTGAGAAAGAAAGAAAGATGTTGCTCAGGAAAACATTCGAAGAGTTTTGGGGAGCAAACGTTCAACCAACTGAACAATTTTAGGCACTGTTTTGAATACGCAGGCCAGACACTGTGTGACCGAACGTGATCTAGTTGCTGGCATGGCGCCGCATTTTCCTGCATATAGTCCGTGGGTTAGCTGTTAAAAAAGTAAAATGAATGAGGTGCGGAACACAGGCTGCCACGGATCATGTGTGGGTTTTTTTCTCGACACCGAGGCGTTGAACCTCGACATTTGAGGCAGGATTCGCAATGAGAGACAGTAACCAGTCTTCTTTACTAATAATAAAAACTGAAAGTCTCTCCGTCCGGATCTCCGTCTGTCGGATCTCTGTGACGCGGATGGCGTTCGGGCGATTCTCATGAAATATGCCACAAAGTTAGTTTGTAGCATGGGGGTGTGCACTAGGGTGGGCCGAAAAAACTTTTTTTCGAAATCTGTTTTTGGATAGTGCGGAAAAGTTGCTATATGGGCCCGTTATTACCCATAAAAAATTTCGCTAAATTTGTTTAATATTTAGCCGGCGCTATTTGACCTTGAAAAACTGAAAAAAAGAGCACAAATGCACTTTTTCCAAAAAAAAAAAAAAAAGAAAGAAAGAAAAGAAAATGGAGGGGGGGAGGGGGGTTAAAAATAAAAGTTTGAAGTTAGTTTCAGCAAACATTAGAAGTATCTGTCAGTGAATTAGTTGAAATCCTCAAAGATTTATACATTTCGTAGAATATTTAGCTACGCTCCTTTAAGACTGACACATGGGAAAAATGAAAAAAAAAAAAAATAAATAAATAAATAAATAAAAGTAGTTTCAAAATAAGTAAATACTGAAATGTTACGCAATACGTTACTTAGAAAAAAAACAGTGAAAATTCAATAAATTTTATGCGACATTTGTACGCCAATTTTAAAAAATGCACACACTCAAATAAAAAATAGTTACATAAGATGCTAATTTTTCAATCTTCGGTTCCAATTGTTTCTCCAGGATAATAAACGGCGCTCAACTGCTTCTATTGTTCCTAAGATTATTTCATAACTATTTTATATATGTTTGACAAATAGAGCCCTTGAGTATTAAAAAAAATGTGAATCCTCTGAAGTCTTGGACATTTCGAATGTCATTGTATTATTATCTTTGTTTTGGTATACAACACGACTGTTATGTAGAAACGCGCGAAAAAGAAAGTAACGAGAGCAAGCACAAGTAGTCTTCTATTTGTACCTGGTAGAGATTTGTCTTCTCCCGATGCTTTATTTCTTCAAACATATGAGGACATTATCAGATGTTATCAAATCACTAAGATGCAAATAAAGGGAGAAGGAAGTAAGCAACCATCTTCTGCAAGTGTGGCCACTATAGTTGCAAAAAAAGTTATTGATATTTGGGGACGTGCTTCCCTTCCCCTTGTTTCGATAAGAAGAGTGATTGGCATGATTTTATCTCATTATTATAAATATAATAGTGCAACAAAAAATGCTAAGAATATAAAGACGCAACTTTTACAATCAAAGCGAGGCAAATTTAAAGCAGAGGCTACGACTTTGTTTGACGTTTGTGCCTGCAAATGCGCAGATTTATATTCGTATAATTGCAGAAAAAAAGCAAAAGTCTCTGATAGAGAAAAACAATTTCTTATTGATCAAAGGACAGTAAGAAAAATGGCTATTGGAAAAGTGGATAAGGTAACAAATAATGCATATTTCGCTCATCCTGAACAGCTACTGTTGACAATGTTGTTTGACTCAAGAAAATACATTCGGGAATTAGCTGTTAGGTGCATTCTGAACTCTAGAAATATGAAGACGAAGAGCTCGGATGGTGTACGATTTTTTAAGCGTCCTAAACTCAATTTTGAAACCGTTGGTTATGTTGATTTAGTTCATTGGGCAAACTGTGTTGCAACAGAGCCACCTCTTACAATGCATCTAAAAGACCAACAATTAGAAAGAAATGTGCAAAGAACAGCCTACAGAGTTCACTTTCGAGAAATTTCCCTGTCACACGGAAGCTGTGAAACGTTGTGTGAAACTAATAACCGAAGCTGCAATATAAGTTCGTGGTGAAACTGCACAAGATGGATACATTCGTGCCAAACTTCAAGCTAGGAAAGAACTTCCATCATTCGATTATAAGGGACAATATTATTCCAAAAAATAATATTCATTATGCATGAGGTATTATAAATCAAATTTAAAGATTTCTTTTTCAAAATTTTATTATCTATATATGTAATTCTAGAAAATGTATGATACTATTGCGTGATAATAATTACTATGATTAATAGTGCTATTTAATTAATTAGTCTATGATTTCAATTTAAGAAATAATTTTCACAATGGGTTTTAAAGAAATTCAATATTTTTGCATTTTTATCCAATTTTTGATGTCGGAAAGGAGCGGTTAAATGTTCATTAAAATCAGTGAAACATTTTATGGGCTCGAAATGGCTCATTATATAGCATTTTCGGTGCATTCCAGCAAAATATTTGGAATTTAGCGTTTAAAAAAAAAAATTCGACAAAACTTCATTTTTCTCATTTTTTTCGGTTTTTTAGTGTCAAATAGCGCCGGCTAGATATTTTTTAATATCCAAGAAATTTTTTGTGAGTGCTAACTAGCTCACCACGCAACTTTTGCGCGCTATCCAAAAATTGATTTCGAAAAAAAAATTTTTTCGGCTTATTTCGGCCCACCCTAGTGTGCACCTCGAAGCGATTTTTTGAAAATTCGATGTCGTTCTTTTTCTATTCCAATTTTAAAAACATTTTCCCGAGAAAAATGATCATAAGATGGGCTAGTAAATTACGAAATTATCGTAACGTGGAACCGTAACATGGGCACGAGCCAATTGGAGAGAAAACTCACCATACATTATTTGTAAATATACAGGTGAACCAAAAGGCCTTTTAATTTTCTATTACGGGCAAAGCCGTGCAGGTGGCACTAGTGCATAATATAGATAAACGCCCAAATGCCATTCGCAGAAATTTTTTGGTTCTGCAGATATTTTTTTCAAACTGCTAATGTTAATTAAATATATTTATTTAAAGGAATTTTTTTTTAAATACCAGATTATTTCTGTTGAAGCTTTTCTCCAAAAGCCTTTTAAAGCACATGTGTGAAAAATATAATGGTTTTGGCAGTTTTCTTCAGTTGGTGAAAAATAAGCACAAACTATATGTTATTGTAAAAAAAAAAAAAATGATTTGAAGCATTTTTTTTTTTTTGCCTCTTTCTTCTTTGAACATAAATTTAATTCTTTATTCAAGGGTGAGTTAGACAAAATAATTATCTGAAGAAAATTTTCCAGTTAGGATTTATGTTTGCATAAAACTTTTCATTTTATCTAAGTCTGATAGTTACCCTGCCTGTATGTTGTTTATTTTTTGCACAGCTTAAATGCTCTTCTTAGAGACCGTAAACCGTGCCCGTATCTTGATAGTATTACATATCTTGAATGTTCTTCTGACACAATTCAGACTATATAAGAGATCAGTAAAGGAAGAAGCCTTCATACGCACAAGATTAGGCCGTTGGCACTTTCCTCGTCTCTGTCTTCGAGAAATTAGCGTACAATTATGACAATTTCTAGAAGATCTCTTTCATATCTTTTAGATTATTTTGTTTTTAATGTTGAATATAGCTCAAAAGTTATTACTTCTTCACGCTTTTAATTTAGTTGCTTAAACTGTATGTTGCATCAAAACTTCATTTTTTTGCACCGTATTATCCGTGGATTATACAAAGATTTTTTTTCTCTAGGCCAATTTTAAGACCTGCGGATTATACGCCGCCGTGGATAATATACAGGGGTATACAGTACTTCTTAACTTGTCGTTCAGAATATGAAACCTTAATAGGAATTAAAATAATAGTACGCCAAAGAATGCATGAATGGGCCTTTTTTTTTTGAGTTCTTTAGTACTACGTCCTAGTGCTACATCTTTTATTAAAACATTTGTCATTATACTTAATGACATATTACTTAAAATACTCACAAATGCTCCTACCTCGCTTTGCTTTGTTTTAAAAATTATTTAGAAGTACATTGAAGGTAAATGAAACTCCACGCCCTAAACACACATTTGTCATCTTTCGGCCAACCTTCTATATTATGAAAGTGTTGCAGAAAATTATGCATATAAATTATGGTTGAGTACTGCTATGAACTAGTAGACAGCAGATTGCATATTTCTGTAACAACGAAACGGAAAAGTTTTCCCTCTGCATACATTCAGTTTACGCTGGATCAGGGGCGGCAAATAGGGGGGGGGGGGGCAAGAGGGGGCGGTCGCACCCCCAAATTTTTTGATCAGAATGATAGAAAATGGTTGAATTCAATTTATGTAAGTCGGAAATCAATGTTCATTAAAGGAAATCTTGCTGGTTCTCAGCAACTATTTGATGAAACTCGACACATTCTCAGACTAGAAAAAGTGTTTTTCGTTTTTTGGATGATGACTTAGAAATTCATGAAGCATTTTCGGCTTTTTCTAAACATAGATAACTGATAGAGAACCATGGTTAATTTTAACTAAAGAAGACATTGCCTCATATTGGCTAAATATTTCACACTTGTGTGTCCAGTGTAACGATGGTATGTCCAATATGAGAGGCTCGTGAAAAGTGGTGTATCTGCATGGTTTTCACAAGAAAATTCCTTGATATTTTACTTTCATTTTTACGCTCATTTTTTAAATGTATATTTATTTAATGAGTGTTCATTGCTTTCTTCTGATAGAAACACGTTTCAGCTGCTCAATACATTATAATTCTTTCATAGAAACTTCTTAAAAATGCATGTGATTATTGAATAAAAAAAGACATATCAACCAAATACCTTTTACAGGGCTCTATAATTATGCAATCGCGGAGTGACACAAGATAATCTTCAAGAGTTAAAACGATCAAAACATTTCTCTATAACTTCAAAGCAGTGATTTGACGAATGGAAGAATTATTGCAAAACGATTCTTTCAATGGTGAAAAAACTCATGCCCTTTAGCATGTATGACTTCGTTTGAATTTTTATCCAAATTTGTTTGCATCGGGAAAAAGTTTTTGAAAAATGCTTTACTCTATCAAAATCTATAACTTCAATCCGTTACTCGACTATTCAAACCAGAGTTCAATCTACAATTGATCTGTGCACCATACTACCGCAGTTCAATCTACAATTGAAAGTGGAAATAGATTTTTTATAGATGTATATTTCAATCAATGGTGAAATTTTTCAAAAAAATTCTTCCTCCATGCCAATTTCAAAAAGGCGCAAAAAAAAAAAAAAAAAAAAAAAAAAGTGACAAAAATCCACATGATGATGTGAAATCAAATATTGATTTTAGAATATTTTGTTTGAAGTAATAGATGAGGCAAGAAAAATTACAAGCAATATACCAACAGAATGGTTTTAAATCCAGAGACTACAGTTTCATCCTTGTTATGGACTCATCAGTCTGGAATAGTGAATAACAGAGTTGTAGTCAGATGATATCTCATTGAAGCTGAGAGCGCCGGCAGGACTAGATTATACAATGATGAAAAGTTTAAGCCCCTCACAGTTTTTGAAGTAGACAGGGTGATTTCGAAGAGCAAGATATAAAAAGTGTTTTTATATATAACTTTGTGTTACTTCAATTATTTTTTAACTATTACAATCAGCTCAGCTAGTAGAGAAAGATTTTTTTTTGTGTCTCGGGAGGTTAGAGAAATATTTTCGAAGCACACAAAGGGGAAAAAAAACTTTTCCATTTAGCTGAACTGGCGAAACAGCACGACATTGGCCACTGATAGATTAGTAACACGATTCCCTGCTCTTCCGAATTCCAAAAATAATGCATTAGAACTTTTCCGAAAGGTATAAAAACTTTAGTAGCGAGATGTTTTGTATGACAACTTTTTAGTCAATGAATCAAAATTTTAATTGTCTCTAAACACTAATTTTATTCATATTAAAACGATTTATGACAACTTCTTGTTGGCTAATGTATGTTTGGTTTCGCTTTAAGGTTATACATATTTAAGAAACTCAACCCCCCAAATGAAATGCTGAAATGCCGCCCCTGCGCTGGATTACACTCGAGCAACAATTCGTAAAATTCAAAAGAATCAAGTGCTAAGGTCAAATATAAGACAGGTATAGCTCCAATACAATCATCATTAGTATCATGCGTCGAGATTAGTTCGAAGGAAGTTATCGCGCCGATGACTCATTTAATTAGTTCCCTTTTGAGTTGGAGAAAATAATTGTCCTTTGCAGAAAACAATACTTGTGGCTGAAACTATTTCTTTTTATTTCCTCCATGGTGATGTAATACAGAGAAACCCTTGGCGAACTGTTTACATATGAAATAG
Organism: Uloborus diversus; assembly: GCF_026930045.1. NCBI lineage: Eukaryota > Metazoa > Arthropoda > Arachnida > Araneae > Uloboridae > Uloborus > Uloborus diversus. The sequence continues at coordinate 23,314,199 of NC_072739.1, forward strand.
GAGAATATGTTCTCTCGAAGCATCGATAATTTAGTACACATTCACCACCATTAATGATAAATTTGTTATATGACTAATGGAGAGTCATTCATTTAAACGTTAGGTTTGCTGATACAGTTTACAATTTTAAACTCGAGAGCATGGCGGCCGAGAAACTAAAAACATGGCGCCTCAGCAACTGAGCTACCGAAACGACATATGTAGCCAGCCGGAGCCATTTGCATGGATTTCAAGACATGCGTTTGAGATGCATATTTCCCGATGTTGGAAAGGCGGCCAATCAAATGAAAGAGGAACTTTGTCATTTCGCGACGTAAGGCACGCACGTGTCTAGACCGGGAAATACGTTACAATCATTGAAATTAGCATTTGTGACTTTGCAGGATAAAAGAAAATAGGGATTTAAATAAAGCCAAATGTATCAAAATAAACGTAAAGAATTGATAACATTATTTGGAATTCCCAACAATTAATTTCAGGATTTTATGCCAATGTATACAATCATTAAATTCGTATTCGTAATTCAAATATTTTGATTCGGCACACCACTGAGAAAGATGTATTAGTATCACTTTAAGATTTAAAAAAATTTTACTCTTTTGTGACGCAAAACGAGTCAAAGTGGAATTAGAAGATACAACAGCAGAGAAAAAGATTGTCCTTTTAGCAAACTCTCCTCATTATTTAAAAAAAATACCACTTTAACCCTTAAACAAGGCTTAAGGATCTTTTTCCGTTGACATTTTTTAAAAAATCACCAATTGTTGCATCGCTTAGATAGTAGTGGATTTTGTTCGTTTCTTGGAGAAAATTCTTCAAAGTTTCAGAAGGTTTTTAAAAGTTTCCAAAACTTACTTCCTTCTTTTTTCAAACTTAGAATGCAGGGTCGGCAAGGTTTTGGACACTACGTCCAAAACTGTCTGAAAGGGTCCAAAGCTATGTTCATAGAGAAATTGTATTTTGTGACAAAACATGAAAGAAAGTAAAATGCATCAAAGTAATGTTTTATATTGAACATTTATTCAATGTGAACATTCAACTCTTTTATGCAGTTGATTTTAATCTAGTTACATAGGATTGTTATTTAGTGTTACTGCTCTAATATCAGAAAGTTCAACGTTGTTAATATGCGCGGCGGCAAACCTAACCCGGCAGCTTAGTAATGCCGTGATTAGGATCTGAATGGTCCTCACAATGCTGCTTGGTTAGGGGTTTGCCCCAACACCACTTCTAAAATTGATGGTGTTTGCACATTAAAGCTTCAAAAAATTGAGCACTAACTTTTACTTATTTGTGATGCTTCATGCATATTGTTCTATTTAAGAACAGTGTTTTTTTTTAATGAAAAAAGAACTTACCTTTGTTAAACACTTTTTGAAATACGGAATTAATGTTCTTCTTGCCATTAATTTTAAATCTTTTCAAATCTTCTATTTCTGTCAAGAGAAAACAAAATTATCAGACGACAAGGAATCTGTCTTACATACTTTCTTAGCATCTTGAAATTAATATAATAAGTTATTTTCCTGAAAAAAATCACAGGTGTAAAACCATTTGTGTGATTAGCTCAAAAAACTTGTCACCAATACTTCATAATTTGCATAATTGATTCCAAGCTAGAAAACACCATTTAGCTATTAATGGTAACTTGGGCATCCTGAAAACTAAATTAAATGGAACACATTGCATTTCATCTTCCGGTCGGGTGAGGTTCCAACTGGCCCAAACTGTCAAACACATCAAGATAAGCTTGTCACGGGGCGATCACCTCCCTCCTAATAAAGAAATCTGAAAGTCTGAGCCACTCCATCGCCATCTTTGCCCACTGTCTAAAATAAACTTTTTTGGCGATCCCTAAATATCGATAAATACCAATACATAGTGGAAGGATTTCTTGCCGTGGAGGTAGGAATACAGGGGGTGGAACATGCCGTGTTATCTACTCCTATTGTCGAGTTAGAAGTACACTGTGAGTGAGTGGAGGCCATGTTGAGTGGTGAGAAAGGGGGAAAAGACTCGTATTACTATGGCGAAAATTTCGCGTGTTTTACTTTTCTCGCTCAAATTGATAATGAAAGTATTTATTGCCTACATAGGAAATTAAAAAGAAAAGGAAAACACAATTATATTTTAAGCTTTAACTTTCCAAATAATAAACTAATTGCATAATTAATGCCTTAAGTGAATTAAAATTATTTTAGTGACAAATTAATGATCAACTGATTATAAATGCTATTTTTTTTCAATAAAGCACACTGATTTTCCCATAGAGAAGGTTACAAAATTATCGAAATTATCAAAACTTTGCAGTTTATGTCCAGACTGTAAAATTAGATTACAGCACAATGAAAAAAAGCAGCTAGAAATCAACAAGGATAAATAAAGGGAAAACAAAAACGAAAAACTTATTTTGATAAAGTTACAAGAATGAGGTTAAAAATAAAATAAAAGTAACAAACTTTAGATTAGTTTTTAAAAAAGCAATCCCGTGTAAATAAATGTTAAATAGCATAAAATTCTAAACAACTTCTTGAAAACCTATCCACCCAGTTCTTTGAATTTTGATGATTCATTCTTTCTTTCTTTATTATTATTATTTTAGAGATACAGTCGAGTCCCGACTTACGCGAAGGATGTGCTCCATGACTCCTCGCGTAAGTTGAAATTTTGCGTTGTGGAAAAGTATATGAAAAACATTTTTTTAAAGCATACCAAATTCTTTTAGTCACTTATAAACACCCCTCAAACTGCTTTAAAAAAAATTGCTTAACTGCACACCACAATTTCTTAAATAAAGAACTGAACTTTTACCGTATTTAAAAATAAAAAAAACTTATTCAACATGAAATATTTTGAGTGCTCAAAATGAATGAAGATATAGACATAAAATAAAACAACACAGTACGCAAAGTATGTATTAATAATAAAATGCTGAACTATAATAGTACTGTGTATAGCAAATACAGTAATAATATTTATGAGTTAAAAGATGAAGATGATGATGTATGCTCCATGATCAGATCGTTATTCTCATCTAATGTATTTTTAAATACAGTTGCTTCGCCTTTTCTTTTATAACGTTTCAATTTGGGGCAACAGCCCCACTTTCTTATCTCTTTAATCCACAATACAAGAGCAGCTTCTATATTAACTTTGCTAGACTGCTCTGCAAGCTTCAGTATTCAAACTAAGTTATGAACTTTTAGGAATATCTTTTTGTTTTGACTTTTAATTGTACGTATGGAAAATTCACTCATATTAATGTCGTGCTACTGTCGACGTTTTGTAGTTGTTCAAGTCTATCGAGAATCTAAGGCCCCCTTTTTTTTTTAAATCAGAACCTTTTTTTTTCTTCCCATCTTCACAAACTTTAGATAAAGGTGCCACTGAGGTGCCAGAAATTTCATACACTTTAAGATTTATTATGAAAAAAATGAATAAATGAAAGATGCTGAGTGGTTTTTTGATGCACTAACAACGCGATGCGTAGATTAGTTTGGTGTGAGAACTTTCGCTGTCAGTGATGCTTCAAGTGATGTAATAACATTAACAAAATAAATATTTTGTAGCCAATAACGAAGCAGATACTTCCTTCCAAAATAATTTGTGTTGTGGACGAAATTTCGCGTTAGCTCTAAAATTCGTTACTAGGAAAAAACTTGCGTTGTAGCCATTTCGCGTAAGTCGAATCGCGTTGTAGCGGGCGTCGACTGTACACGGATTACTTGGTATTCGGTATACTGTATATCGGCAGACAAACCGATTATTTGTTTTGGCAGAGTAGGGGAATGTGGGGCAAAGTGAAATGGTTAAGCTGACTGAGCTTTTTCAAAATGAACAAATTGGAAATTTGTTTTGAAAATTACAGTACATGAAAGAACATTGTATTTTATAATAAAACGTGCATTGAAATGGTATTTTTTATTTTCGCCGGTGAATTTTCGCTTTCAAAAAAAAAAAAAAAAAAAGTGGAAAAATTTCGCTTTATTTTTTCATGGGGCAAAGTGAAAAATGAAATATGTTTGAAATAAAATATTTTCTATTGGATTATAAAAAATATTTTTGATCAAAGGAATCAGTAAATAAAAGGTTGAATGAATAAATGAAAAGGTGCTAAAAGAAATAAACGAATAATTAATTAAATAAATTAATTAATGTATGGGGACAAATAAACGAGTGAGTAAAACAGTGAATGAATAAGAAAATAAGTGTGTGAATGAATAAATAATTGAATTACTAAATTAAGGTATGTTAATAAAGTAATTAATAAAATGCGTAAAAGATTTAATAAATGATTGAATAATTAAACGAAATTAATTTTTCACTTTTCCCGCATGTACTTGTCTGAATGCGCAAAATAATTAAAATATTAATGGGCTTAATATTAACTAAATAAATGTTGCATCGAATATTAGGTCTCAATTGATATTTCAAATGATAATTGCAAGAAATTTATCATTTAATAATAACTTGCATAATTTTCGACTTACAATAAAATATTACAATATGAGAATCATTTTTCGAAAATTGCTTGTGTTATCACATTCTATGATTTTCAGAGTTATTTTTTTCTTAGCTAAATTTTTTACTACATAGTTAAAATATTACTAGATAGGTGGTACTAACAGCAGAGTAAATATTTCACCATTTCACTTTGCCCCTCTTATTCACTTTGTCCCACATTCCCCTACTTCAACATTCGACAACCGCATAGTGAACAAATTTAAAACTTCGAAAATTCCCAAAGAAACATTTTTTATGCAATGAATGAAAGAATCAGTATAATGCCATGTCACAATATTAATTAAAATTCTTACTTATTATTTTTTTCTCATTTAAATTAATTTAAATGTTTTAAAAAAATGCTTAGACCTTAAATTTAAATCTTGTTGCTTTTCAATGTTTATTAAATCTTCTGACACATTACATTAGTTTTACTATTATAAACAAATATGACACTATAAATAGAAAAAAATCAGTAATGTTAATTAGTAATAAATGTAAAACATTAATTTATTGCTAGTTTACATTAACTGCTACTTTTTTTACATAAAATCATGGATGTAATGTAAAAAGAAAAGCACTTGCATTTTAAATTTTGTAGCATTTTAATTTCTAATTTTTACACCTTATGAAATATTAAATATTGATTAAAAACACAACCTATTAAGAATTAGTCTTTGTAATCAAAGTTTAATTTGAACTTAATAACAAAAAATGAAAGCACTTGACAATGTTTCAAACTTTATTTCACAATTTTATCGATAGAATTGCTTATAAGTTACCGATGAGTAGCAGCAAATCACCTCAATAAATTCTAATTTGTAATGATATTTTAAGCAACTGGGGTTTGTATTTGTGAGTAAGATAAATGCAGGATTATTTATGACATAAATATATATTATGACACAGCAAACTAATTCTTTTCAATTATTTTAAAGCATGGGATTTAAAAGTATTCTTACTTATAAAATCCGAACCATTGGAAAACTTGATATTCACGTTTAGTTTCTAACGTTGTATGCATCTTAGTTTAGCAATGAAATACAACGCTAAATTTTCATAAAAAGGAATTAGTATTTCAACCTATGTTTTGAAATTTTCCCCCTTCCCATTAGGGGGAGTGGATTGAAAAAAAATAATAAATAAATAGATTTAAAAAAATCTAGGAGTCGGAGTCGGCCATTTTCCCTCCGACTCCACAGCCCTGGTTCAAGCGAACCTTTTGAAAGCGATTTGTCAAAAATCGCTTTTGAAAAATGCGATTAATAACAGATTTTTTTTTTTAAATACTAAGTACTTTTCATAATGCACTCAAAAGGACAAAATAACTTTTCCGGGTCAGAAAAGACAATTTAAGTATTCATGTAGTTTTCCATTATTCTAAGAAAAAGGTTTCACAAACGAAGAGAAGTACGGCTCAAGTCATGTAGAGAATGTTTTATCATTTTCTAGCTTTCAATCATAAATTTGAGGGTTGAAACATGCATATTTTTCTTAATGGGAAAGTTTGATTTGAAATGACTTGAGCGCGCTTTTCTTCGTTAGTAAAGTCTTTTTCTTGGAATAATTGAAAACTACAGGAATACTTTGTGCTTTCTTATATAATTGCCTTTCTGAACCAAAAAAGTTTTTTTTGTCCTTTTGAGTGCATCATGTGAAGTACTTAGTATTTTTTTTTTTAAATCCGTTATATTGAAGATTTTTGTTTTTAAATAAAATTTTTATTTTACGTTAAGTTGTACCTTAAGATTAAACAAAGCATTTAGTGAAATTCCGAAGTCTCGAAGTCGTCTAGTTGCTGAGATATAAGCAAAAGAATGGTTCATAACATACGTTTTGTGATAAAGAACCTAATATGTCTCTTTACTTAGCCCTGTTATCGATTATTGGCATGGATGAGGATAAAAACTCTAAAAAAGCAACGACAGTGAATAAATTTCATTCTTGCTCCAGTGAAGCCTTGATTCAAAATAGTCATTATGATTACTATTAACAATACTGTTGCAAGGCAACAAAATTTGTAAGAATGGGTTTTATATTCAAATATTTAATGGGGAAAGTGCATGAAATTTGCTGTTTTCCATCGAAAACGAAAAAATAATTTTATTTTAGAATTTTAATTTTTCAGCGTTAAGCTGTACCTTTAAATTAAGCAAATCATTAAGTAAAATCCCAAAGTGGTTAAGTAGCTGAGATATAAGCGAAAGCAGGCCTCAGATTTTTCCATGGCAAGTAATAAAAGTGCTTAATAAAAATGGGGATTATTTATCCAATTTTTAATTAAAATACGCTGGAATTAGTTGCTTGAAATTTGATGATGTTGCTAAAAAAGTAAGTTTTAACATACTTTTTGTGTATTTCCTGAAAATAATTGAACTCAGCGAGTATGACCAGTTTTAGTTTTTAGTATGGCCCTGGCCTGTAACTCAGGGGCGTGCACAGGGCGGAGGGGGGGGGGGGGCTCGCAATTTTTAAAAGGGGGTTGAAATATATTTAGCACCTGTAACATCACAGTTCAAAATCAATCTAAGTTAAAAAAAAAAAAAACCCCTAAACCATGCCCATAGTTAGTCATTTAATATAACGCAATTCTCCTGATTTTTTAATTTTTATTTTGTCTATTGTATATGCTAATAATGACTTCTCCGAAAGTGGAAGCTGGAGCTGCTTTAATGAGTGGGAGAGAGAGAGTGTTTTGTTTGAAAAAAGTTACTATATGTTTGAAAAAAAAAAAGGCATTTGAACCCATGCACCCCACCAATTTTTGCCTTTGTGCTAAAATATAAATAAAATTATTGAGGTTCATACAATGTAAGTGCGGCTTACTAAACGCTTGTGTTTATAAATTAATACGAGTTGTAAACTTTTTTCTGCACATTCTACAAAAAGTACAATACAATTTTTTTAAGATCATTTTTTCTTTTTACTGAATTTTTTAAAAAAGTCGAACACAAATGAGGGACTTTTGCAGGGGTGTTCATCTTTAAACGCACAAGTATTCTCTGCTACGTTCAAAAGTGAATAGTTTGATCCGATCGGCTAATAATACTGAACTTTATTTGGAACTTAAAACCATATGAGATGAGAAACGCGGTTTTCGAGATGAAAATATATTTTAAAGTTAGTTGGCAAAGTCGTGAAATACGACTCCCCCGCTGAATTTTGCTTAAATGCACAACTGATTATGTGCATAATACTAATTATCAATTATTACAAACTAATTATCAATTATTTACAACTGTTATTCAGAAAAATTTAGATAAAATAGCTTCCAAGTTCCTGATCAATCATTCAATGAACACTAAAATTAGCTATTTAAAAAAAAGCGATTTTTTGCGCTTTTTTAACCGGTTTAATAAACTAGATTATTATTTAAATTAGCATTTGATTTTTTAGTTTGAACAAATAATTAATAAAGTCATTATACTTAATTTTTCAGTTGAAAATAAACTATAAATGTTTATTATTTTCCTTAGAATTAATTAATATTTTATTACTAGGGTGTTTTTTTAATTAATTGAAGACGCCGGTTCTCCCTGGAACTGGATGCCTGAGCCGAATGTTATTTCCAGTCTGCTAACCTGACGACTACCCTCAATGAACTTTCCCATTTTGCATAGGCACGTGCAACCAGTTTCACCACGTGGAACTTCTCAAATGGACCCCCCCCCCCCCCCGGAATCCCGAATGGTGCTAGCCCAGTTGCTCTCTTCTATACCACGTTGAACTTTTCAATGGCAACCCACGCCCTGAACCCCGAATGGTGCTAAAAATTGCGCCAAGCTAAGGCGCCAGATTGTTAAGCATAGAAATTTACTCTTGAAAACAGCCTTGAATGTCCGAGCACCTAAGCCCCTCCCTTCAAACCCTACGTAGAGTTGGAAGACACCCGATTGGTCAATCGTGTTCCCGGTCAGTTGGGTGGAAGCCCCCCGTGGAGAAATTTTTGAACCAAATGGGAGAACACCTCCGGTCGCTTCCAGTTTATGAGTCAGCAAGATCTCTCGGACCTCTAAGTCACAAACTATTTCCTTTTCGAAAGAGCCGGTCAATCACACGACCTTTCTTTTTTGTTTTCGTATATCTTGAAAAATTGTCACACAAACATCTTAATTTTTGCTTCAAAACTCGTTGGAAATTCAGCCTATACTTTTACTTTAAAAAATTATAACTCTGACAAGAAATTCAAAGACTTGGAAAACAACTTTGCAGCAAGAAAATATGCTATACTGTAATGTCTATGAAGTGAAAAGATAAACTTATGCCTTGAACGTCCTCCTTTCACGACAAAACCACCCAAGGCTGTGTAGTAACTCAAAAAATTGACAACATTACGATATCTCGAAACATTCCAGCGTTGAAAGAAAATATCTCAGCTTGCTTTACAGTTACACAAAGAATTTGAATTGTTCAATTATGCCATTTTTCTCGTATCAATTGCAGTGTACATCTTGAGTGAAAAAATTAAATCCTTAATTTATTGTTTGCGAAAGAAAGTTTGTTGCTATATACTTTTAGTGTAAAGAATGACTTAAGCGTTGATATTAATTATAGACATGGTCAAAGGCTCTTTGAAAATTTATATTGTCATTGAACTGTGATCTTGCAGACCTAGCTTATAAAAAAATGATTATCTAATTTTTAAAATCTGAAAGTTTATACAGTACCTGCACATGTTTTAATATTACTTTTGATGCAATATTATCTATTTAATTTTTTAAGCACATTTTTTATGTTTTTTTTTTTCAGTGCCTTGCATCTGTGGTGCCTAATTTTCAATGCAGTGGACAGATAGTATTAGACTCCTCATCTTCAATTCTTAATCTTTCACGTATGCCCAATAGCAACATTTCCAAAAAAAAAAAAACTTAAGGTTCATGAAATTTATACATTTAAAACTTTTTTTTTCTGAAAAATAACTGCAGAAAAACTTTTTTCAACCACCTCAAAATCTCCAGAAAATTCATATCTTTAATTCAGATAAAATTTCTTTTTGTTCGATGATTCCTAAAATACACATTTAAATTTAAATAAAATACCTTGGCATAGATTATAATTTTAAAATATTGTACAAAATACCTATGATTCTTTTAAAATTGAGAGTATATTTTAATCAGTTTGTCAAAAGAGAACCTTATAAAATTTACTGTAAACTCCGAATATCCGCGGAATATGGTGGCACGGTAATAACAGATAAACAGCAAATTTGGTTAAAATGATGCTAGTGTATACAATGGCATAAAAGATCAACAACATTCACATTATGTATCAAACAATAACAGTGTATGTAAAAACTGCATGTAAGGGCTAAAAAAGATTGCTCATTTCTTGCAAACGCAAATTTCACACATGCAGGGGTAAATAGATTAATTGCCACAGTTCAAACTAGGTTAAGACAAAAAAAAAGACAGGGCAGGGGAGGGGAAAAGAACTTTTTTCAGACTGCTAAGTTCACTCGTTTACGAGTGTAAGTTATGTAGATTTAAACTACAATAAGTAGGGAGGATCTAAAAAACATTATGTACCGTAGATTTGATGCAGTAAGTAGCGTGATCTAAAAATCAGGTTTTGACAAATCATGGCTTTGAAAGGTTTAATATCACTGGAATGGAGGAGGAAGACAAAAAATAGGAATGTCTAAAAATAGATCTTGCGCTATTAAGTTAAAATGTGTACGTTTCTGTACATTCAGTTAACCATCGCATAATTTTATTTTCTCCTCACGTCTTTTTTTTATCCCCTGTCTTTATTTATTTATTTTTATTTTTTAGCGAGAAATGTCGCGGATAATTGGGAGTTTACTGTATATAAACATTGAACAATTTTACTTAATTATTTTGATATATTTTTAAAAAGATTACAAACGTATTTGTTCTCCTTGGACAAAAGCATACATTTAAATTTAACGTCTGATGATGAACAACATCTTAACTTATTTTCTAGATTTGAAACTAAAAAAAATTCTCAAACTGCTTGAGGAACAAGGATAGGCATAAAATTCCTCCTTTGACATAAACATTTGATGCAATATAAAAATCTCTTTGTCACAAAGTACAAATTTTCGAATTAATGCCACACATTCATTATTTAAAAATACACAATTATCAAAATCTTTTAAATTTAGAATAAACATTGAGGAGTTCAACTGTTGGTACTGCTGTCCTTTAATTCCATCAATGAGCGGCCCTATGCTATGTTTTCTTTTTAATTTTGTTTGGGTAGGAGTTGCTGATGTTTTTCGAAAAGATTTCAGATCGATATGCCTGTAAGTCACTTGTTGAAGAGGACGAACAGATGATCTTAACATCTTTTTCAATTTACTCAAAAAATTTTTTAGAAAGCAAAGCAGCTAAAACTGTCCAGAGGGCCAAACATTCTAACATCTTCTTCCTCTTTTATGTGCAATTAATTGTGAACAATGTATATAGGAAACTCCAATCCATAGATTTTCAGACAATGCTCAACAAAAATCTTTAAGATGTTTTCTGCTAAGGAGAGTTCGGGATTAGGATTGATCCGAATATGAACAGCAGCATGCAAAAGTAGAAAATTTTGGTATACCGCCAAGTCAGTTACATTCATTAATGCAACTCGGCCGGTATAAATTAGGAAAAGCCTAAACTCAGTTGCTTTCCACCTTTTGAACTCTCTTAAACTCCGTGGCTTTCGATTGAATTCTCTAGGGATATAAGGAATAAATTGAAGACACAGATTAGAAATTTGTTCTAATTTCCGGGATGGGAATCGAACATCAAAATTCCCTTTAAACCAGTGTGATATTTTTTTGGTTACACCTCAACAAATTAGGTGCATGTAGTCCAAAGGGAACTAACTGGCTTACAAGGCCAACAGAAAGGGATGTCAGAGGGAATAATTCATAATGATGATCCTCATCAGCCATGCTTAGAAAACTATCGTCTGTTCTTTTCACAAAAGAGAGCTTAGTCCACACAGTTCGACAATCATGCCTAAAACCTTCCTCTGTGCATTTTTCACAGCTAGAAGGTCCTGAATGTGACTTGATGCATTTTAAAAATGCTCTGGCACTATCATCACAAATGAAGGCTCTAATAAATGACTTAAAATGACAATTTTTCTACTGAAATCCACTCTCCATTAGATGCTGCACTTCTGTAATAAATGGTTTCAAATATTCATACAATGGAGTTGGCTTTCCAGATCCACAAAAAATTCCGATAATAACTATATCAGTGGTGTCTGATTCTGCGTAGCAATGGCCAAAAACTAATACCAGAGCTTCGAAACAAAGGAAGACCATCAATGTTAATATCAATAAACATTTCACCATTTATGACATTCGAATCTAAAGCTTTTTCCAAGTCCATTTTGAATGCCGAAATGAACATATTTACCAGTATCTAAATTAATAACATCCAGGCTTTTTTTTTTTTTTTTTTTGGTGTTTTTAACAGTGTCCTTGCATTTTTTGGTAAGGATGGATGATAACGACGTAAAACTTTTAATAGGTCATTAACTGCTGAATGAGAAACTTGACTGTTCAAGGCCCAATGCTTGATCTCAGTATTTATATTATCATTTGCTTCAGCTTCTTCAAAAAAATAAATAAAATAAATTCATCTTGATTTTCATTAGTTTGTGTTCGTATATTAATATTATTACAAGAAAGATCAATATTACTCCTTGAAAATTCAGTTACTGAACTATCTACGTGAAGGATTTGGTCAGTTTCTTTCCTATATAATGAACTAGAAGAAACAGCAACTTCGAATTTGCTATTATGATCTTCAGAGTTTTTATACGTTTAAACCATTTTTTCGGTTTTTATTTCATCAAAGAAGTTCTTTAATTTTAAAGATATCATGCGAGATTCTTTTTTTGGGAATGTGAAGTTTGAAATTCAACATTCATCTAAAAATGAGATAAAAGTTCAATTTTAGTTATCTGTCATTTAATATAATAATTAAGATTTTAATTATTATTATGTATTTATATTTTAAACTAGCATATTACCCAATGAAACTGATATTTTACCAACTCATCTGAATCATATTTTAGCACCTATCCAAGCTTTGCTTGTAGCAAGAATTGCACCCTTGTTCTGTCTCTTGAAATGCATTTACACACCCTTATTTTACTGTTCAGATTTTTCCAAGAATGCATTTTTTTCGCATATGTGTGCAGTTGGGGGAGTTGGTCAATTTATTGTTTTAGTATGTTATATTGATTTTTAAATTTGTTTTTCGTGATAAACAAAAAAGAACATAAGTCAGTTACAATTCTGAGTGTCAGTCAGTAAATAACGAAGCAGAGGCTATAAAACAGACTTTATTCGACATTTTTCCAAAATACTGACCGAAATCGTTTAAACGCTTATCCTTCTGAGAAATCAGTCGCATAATTCAATGCTGATAAAGTCTTTTGGTTGCTGCTGGAATCAATTACGCAGGCACTCCTTTATTACATAGTCCGAATGAAATCGTTGTCCCCGAAGTGCCTTCTTGAGTTTCCCAAAGATGTGACATCATATGGGGATACGTCTGGAATATAAGGGGCAAGGTTCAATATTTCCCACATAAATTTCTACAAAAGTTCTTTTTTTGCAGAAATTTGCAACGTGATGTAACGTTTCAAAATTATGCTGTTTGTAACGAATCGGAAAAGCAACGTGACGCCACGTTGAGAGGCAAACGGTCACGATGTTTCAATCAATTGCAACGTGATGAAACGATGATGGAACGTTTCAATGTTACCTGGGGATCATCAAGCTTATATCTAAAATTCTGTTGAAATCATGAGGAATTTCTTTCATCTGCTCATCGGACAGTTTTATTTGCTTCGCTGAAGCACTAACATTCAATTCTGCATTCAGTGGCTCATTTTGTTCCCTTAAATTAATATTTCTTGTAAATTTCCTTTATATTTCTCTTCCCTGATGCTCGTTTAGGCTTCAATCCATCTTCTCTCTATAACTGTATTTATGACAAATTATATTTATTGAAAATAACAAAAACAAAGAAACAATGAGAAATCGCTCGCAAATAATATCCATACATATTAAATTGGCACTACGTCGTTTTTATTGTTATGCTTCCTGTTTTAAAAAAAATATTTAAAATGTGTTTAAAAATTGTCATCGAAACTTTTCTCTTTTTTTTCCCCTTTAAACTTTTTTTTTTTTTTCAAAACACTAGAAGTTAGCATTTTTTCACTTATTTTACATAGATACAAGAATAATAAATGAAAATATGACGAAAACAGATAAGAATGAAAAGCATTTTTATTTACATATATATTACATGATAGCGTAACATAAAAATTGTAACTGCTGCATTTAAAGCAAATAATATTATCAAGAAATATTGAAAAAGTAACAAGTTAACATGATTGTTAATATTTACATACACAGACGCACATGTTCTCTTGTTTATTTTGAAAAAAAAAAAAAAAACATTAATACCCATAAGGTGAAGTAGTTAAGTCCTGTTTCGAAACACGTTTGTTATAAATTATTTTCTGTGATTTTACCTGTTTCTTGTTCGATATTTTTCTACGTTTTCCATCTCTGGTGATTTTCGTAGGATTTATTAAATTAATGGACGCATTTTCGTCCATACTGCTAACCAAATTCCGCATTGAGTCGAAATTCAATTTTTGAGAATTCCTGAAGTTCAGAGTGAACCCTCGCACTTTGCAGCTAGTTTTTCCTTGTCTGGTCACATAAGTGTAATTTTTAGGGACACCTATTTAAAAAAAAAAAATACATCCTAAAAATTAAAAAAAATAAAAATAATTAGTGAGACACTAAATATTAACATTTTTGAGCCAATCACCACATTAAAAGTTCACCAGTACTTACCTGAAATGAATGTTGTAATTTCATCACCATTCAGCTCATCAGTAAAATCGCCCAGAAAATTTCCAAATAGTGGATCGTTGACTCCATCTGAGGCTTATATGATACTATCTGTATCATGGTAAAGGTAAGCTGTTCCCAGTTTGTCCGTCTGAGTATAGTTTCATCCGAGCCCAGGAAGTCGTGAATGCAGCGCGAAAAACATTTGTGGTAGTTTCTTGGTGCACGAACACTTTCTGGTTGTCCCAGACGAGAGCAGCGACTTCTGGGGTAGGTAGGTATATATCCTTTATCCCCCCCCCCCACCAAAGAAAGTCATAATTACTAAAAAAAGAATGGGAAACATGTTTGCATACATAAGTGCATTTTTTCAAAAACAGAAATATATAAGTTCAAAACCAGACTTACATTTTTTGTTGGGTCATCCAAAATTTTATTAAACTGAGGTAAAGAATGGACATATGTGAGTTGCACTTTGTTGATGCTCATTCCCCATTTGTAAGAAAAAACGTAACGAAAATAAGACTCTTTCCAATCATTGCGTTCGCACACACACAGAGATAATATTGGGAAAAAAAAATAGTACTCTACCTTCCCCAAAGCTGTTTTTTTTTACATGGCGTTTGCCAGAGTAGTTCTTTTAGTTCTGGGGATACAGTTAAATGCCTTCTTTTTCTAAATACTCTTTAACGTATTTATCTTTGTCGGCATTTGTAACGCTGTCAGCTGAGTGTCCACTACTCTCCTGTTTTATTTTCAGGAATGTATGAATATAAGATTTGAATAGTTCAGTTGAAAACTTGGGGAAATGGTAGACTTCCTAAATCTAAAAAGAAAAAAAATCAATACTGATAATTAAGCTAGGACAAAAAACGTATTGAGACAACCTTTTTCGTTTTTTTAAGTACCTTCGTCAGTTGGTACCCTTTTTAAACTGCTAACTTCACCTCCTCCGTCACCCAAGTGCCAACAATCGCTCGTTCTTCGTCGCTGTATTGGCAAACACCTTGTTCATATTTTCTTTGCAAGCATTGCAGAGGTGAAACGTCAGTTTCCCGTTGCTCCGAAAAGGTAGCACAGGGAGATAAAGTTCGTCTCGGAGGAATCATCTTGCACTTGATTATTTCAAAGTAGTCATTTAATGGGCCAAACTCTTCTGTAATTATTTCAGGGTGCCCTACGGTTATTTGCAGTATTTGTTCACCTTTTAAAAAACAAAATTGAAAAATAAAAAGTAAATTAGGGAAATTACACGTAAACGCATTTCATACAGACACATATACGAACAAGCAAAAATAAAAAAATGTAAGACACTGTTCTAAATTAATAATTACCCATGTATAAATTGAATAAAATCCGCATATTTGGCCTTTCCTTCATGAAATAACTTGACGGCATAAAACGCATCCCTGGGACACAGCCGATCTTGTACTCATGAATCCTCAGGAACTCTTTAGGCTGATGCTTTGACTCACATCATTCTTGAACTCGTCTTCCCATTTATTGGGTCTTTCTTGCATTGACGGCATTCGTCTTGCCTCCATAAAACGCATCCCTGGGACACAGCCGATCTTGTACTTCATGAGTCCTCAGGAACTCTTCCAAGCTGATGTCTTTACTCACATCATTCTTGAACTCGTGTTCCCATTTCTCCACAACAATGTATCCTAGGGCTCTCAACTTAGATGTCGTCTCTAATATTTTATTATATAAGTTCCGCATTAGCTGACCATTCACTGGATTCACCAAGTCCTCATCAAAACAGTCTGGACATCCATGGTAAAAGCATCCCTGAAAATAAGTACATTTGTTTTATAAATACATATTTTTTTTTACAAGTTAACTTTAAATTAGATAGAGAGAATGCAATCTTACATGAAATTGATATATTGTGTTTGTCTCCTCACAATATCCATCAATTGAATTTTCACCAATTCTCTCTATTGAGGCCATGCTGTATGAATACTTGTTCCTCTTGAGATACAAAATCCATCCAACGGATTGAGTCAGAACTGTATGTTGTTCTATTTACATAACCAAGAGCTGGAATCATGGCGATATTGTCCTTCATCATATGCTTTGAGAGAAACGCAGCCATGCATGCCGATGCTATGGTTATATAACTAGAAATAACAAAATCATTGAAATTCAGTTCCTGCGGTATTGTATTGTCATACATCAACAGTTTTGTCCTTTTTTTGGGGGGGGGGGGATAAAATATTTAACGAGATTCGATCCGCATTAGAAATTTCTTGAAATCCTTTATTGTATGCAAGGCAGCTATTTCTCAAAATATCCACATCAGATCTGCGAAGTGAATAAATAATAAGTGTCAACATAAATAACAGAAAAAAAAGTAGATAATATGATAAAAAGCATTTTGTAGAAAACAGGTACTGGCAATATGCATGCACTTCTGCTTGTAAATAAAAAAAAGGACATCATTTTGCTCCTCATACCACTTCAAAAACTACTCTCTCGTGGATGTTGACATGGTTTCTGGAGAATAAAATTCAATTGCAGGAATTTTTCCTGTGTAGCTTTGGTTCTCAACCGTATTGAAAAGATGTGGAAAAAATCCTTTTTTGAGTTCTGGCAAATCGAAGGAAATAGGCAACTTCGACAGTCCCATTGGCATGAAGCTGAACGAATCAATAATTCTTATGTTCAACGCCGGATGCCAAATGGACATTACTTTAGCTCCATTGGGTGTAACATCGGGTGCCGTCCCCTGCTGCAACAACCATGCCATAATAAATTGGTCATTGGAACTTTAAGAGAAATAATACTCAAAATCAACATCAAATGTTATTAATTTCAAAGAAAAGGAAAAAAAGTTGATCAAGTCAAACTTTCACCCCTGCATGCTATAGACTATGACAGTGTACCCTTTATGTTTTGGCGTATATAGCCACGTACAAAACTCATCGCAGGCAGAATACCCTTTGAAGACGAACTCCGTCTCATCGGCATATTGTGCAATGACAAAGTTCACTACATGAGTACCTGACGCCTGGTCAGTCTCCATGTCAGAAAAAATAATTTTTTCCACTGATTTTTTTTTTTTTTTTTGCAAGAATAGGCTGAAGAAAGCACTGGTGCTGTTCAGGGATGACAAACAACTTGCAGGATGGGCGCATTAATGTACCGCACTTGTGCAACGACTTCGGACAGTTTCTGGGGACATCACGCAGTTTCTTTTTACCTTTTCCGCATTGGCACATCTAAAAAAAACCAACATAATATATGTTTTATATATTATAGATTATAAGTTTTTCTTCGAGGAGAAACAGAGAAATAATTACTTTATCACAAAGAGAAAGCTGTCGTCTTCCTTGAATTGCATTTTGTCTGTTAAAGCAGTCCTGAGATCTGCACAAGCTATCACAGTCTTTACATCTTTGTGGTACTTCAGCGGTACAATCTGCATCAAAACAAATAGGACAACAGGTGGGGCATCTGTGATCTTCAAGGTTTTGAAAAGGTTTTTCACACGTTTTACAGTAATGATTCGTGTCATAAAAGCCTTTCATACTTTCCCCCCCCCCCCGTGTCCGTTTACCTTGTCGTGGTGGGGGGGCTTGCGGTGTGGTGAGTTCGGGGCGAGCTCTTGGGAGGAGTCGTGAACCCCCAGTTGCTCAAACAGAATATCGGCGGGAGGGGATTTTTATCCCTTCCTTCCCTCATCACACTTACCAAACTCGGACGAAAACCCCTAAGCCAAGGTGTGTCAACCGTGCCGATGGCTGCGTGGTACCGGGGGTAGTCGGTGCTTCAAACGGGAGCCTTCAGGGATAGCAGGCGAACCCTGTCGTACGCAGCCTTACCTCTGTGTAGGGGGGCTACACAGGGGCTAGACCCCACTTTTCCCCCTAGTTCTCAGGTTTATTTATGGATGATAATATAAATAACCCTTCTCCCCCCTGCGGGGAGCGTCAGAACGTATTGTCGAGCACAGCTAAGTTTTTTCTTATTAAACGCAACGATCCAAACCTCAATTTAAGCAAAGTTTCCCCTTTTTTGATAAATAAAGCGCTCACTCATTTAATAGGAGAATATCAATCTGTTAAAAAACTACGCAGCGGTGAACTTCTAGTAGAAATTAAAGATACAAAACAAATTAAATCTATAATGGCAATCACACAAATTGGTTCATATCTTGTTACAACTTCAGAACATAAAACTCTTAATTTTTCACGGGGAATAATTTCCGAACCTGACCTTCTCTTTACACCCGAGGAGGAAATCTTGGAGGGAATGAAGGATCAAAACGTACATTCAGTCAAAAGGATCACCATCAAACGGAACGGCGAAATAATAAACACCAAACATGTCATTCTGACATTCAATACACCTGTCCTCCCGCAACGTGTTAAAGCCGGCTATCTCTCTTGCCCGGTTCGCCCCTATATTCCAAATCCGCTCCGGTGTTTTAAATGCCAGCGGTTTGGACATTCAAAGTTTGCGTGCCGTGGTACTGACACCTGTGCCAGGTGCGCAGAGCCCGGACACGACAGTAATACATGTAACAAGACCTACAAATGCGCAAACTGCAAAGGGGACCATCCTTCATACTCCAGATCATGCTCAAAATGGCTCACAGAAAAAGAAATTCAGATAATTAAAACAACACAAAAAATATCTTATCCAGATGCAAGAAAACTAGTTCAATCCCGCACACCAACCACAGGTGTTTCATATGCTTCAGCCGTTAAAAAGGTACTGAAGTCTGTATGCACACAAACAGATACCCAAACAGATGCTTCTACTAATGCCAAAACTGTAAACACAACCAAATCAAATAAACAAAATTATAGCCCCAAATCTTCTTTTAAGGAAACTAATCAAAATCAACAACAAATACAAAAAACAAATACTGTATCTGTTACTGTTAGTGAAAAGAAACCACTCACACAGAATTTAAAAAAACTTAGTGAAAAAAAGAAAAATATTTAAACGCGCGCAAAAATTGGGGTAGCCTCTAAACAGAGACCCCCAAAACTTTATAATTTTAAAAAAGAGGACTTTTTACTCTCTAGTAAGAAAGTTAAATTAACCAAGTCCCAAATTGAAAAATTCCAACAACCTCCTTCCCAGGAGGAGGACGAGGATGTTGATTTTGAAGATCTTCCGCCATCCGACGATGAAGGGTGGACGGACCATCCTCCTTCATGAGCTGCCTCTTTTTCTTCTGGCCGTTTCTCCTTCCTTTTCTCTTCATAGCCCTGAGCATTCTTTCTTGGAATTGTCAGAGTTACTCGCATAATGTCACAGACATCAAGGATCTTGTCGAATATCACCAACCGGCCATATTCTGTCTGCAAGAAACTTTTCTGTCCCCTGCTGATAGACCGAGGTTGAAAGGTTTTGACATATACCGCAAGGACTGCTTGTCAGGAGACCGTCGTTGTGGAGGAGTGGCATTGCTGATCAACAATGATTATGCATCTAGCCAACTCAATATCAACACATCCCTGCAAGCAGTAGCTGCGCGCGTTCACCTTCACTCGCTGTTCACAGTTTGTTCTATATATATCCCACCTTCTTATGACTAAAGAAGCGTGGAGTTGCAGACACTGGTTGATCAACTTCCTCCCCCATTTGTCATTTTGGGGGATTTCAATGGCCATAATCCTCTCTGGGGGAGTCTAGACTCCAACAGTAGAGGTTTAACAATAGAAAATTTTATTGAAGACAATGATCTTTGCATCCTCAATAACGGTGAAAACACTTATTTTCATCTTTCTACCCAATCTTACCATGCCATCGATCTCGTAATATGCTCACCTTCTTTTCTGCCACGTTGGGATTTTCAGGTGGAGGGTGGTCTCTACTCCAGTGGCCACTTTCCGATCAGGATAACCTCTACTGGACGCTGCGGCCATCAGCAGCATCAGCAAGCTCGACTTCGCATTGATCGAGCTGATTGGGCAGATTTACCCAGTTGGCAGAAATTAAATCAGAAGACGTAACTGATATTGATATCGATGTAGCGGTAAAGCGAGTAACCGACATTATCCTAAACGCAGCTAACGCTGCCATACCAAAAACCACTAAAGGTAGGATCAAGTTTCCTAAGCCTTGGTGGAACCTCTATTGTCAGGAGGCTCATAAGAAGCAAAAAAAGGCATGGAATACGTTTCGTCGTTATCCAACCACACAAAATCTCGTGGCACTCAAACGAGCTCGTGCTGAAGCTCGAAGGATTCGACGGAAGAGCCAGCGGGACTCGTGGCAGACCTATGTCAGCACAATCACGACGTCCACCCCATCAAAGACCGTATGGGGTAAAATAAAAAAAATCGTTGGCAACTACAATATATCTTGTGCACCCATTCTGGAGAACAACGGTCGTATTTTATCCGATCACAAAGAGGTGGCTGACTGCATGGGGACTTATTTGGCAGAAGTCTCCAGTGCAAATAACTATTGCTCAAAATTTTTAACCATCAAATCACGCAAAGAACAAAAAGTTCTAGATTTTAATTCAAACATTTTTAATCAATACAACACAAAATTCACCCTTCAAGAACTGAATGCTGCCTTACATAAATCAAAAAACACATCACCAGGTCCAGATGAAATTCACAATAGTATGTTAAAACATCTAAGCAGGTCCTCTTTAGAACATATTCTGCATCTTTTCAATAGAATTTATTCGGAACACAGATTCCCAAAATCCTGGTGTCAAGCAACAGTAATTCCTATCCTTAAGCCCAATAAACCATCTGAAAAACCTGAGAGCTATAGACCTATAGCTCTCACTAGCTGCCTATGTAAAATAATGGAACGGATGGTCAACTCCAGGCTGATATACATTTTGGAGTCGCATCATCTGCTATCTCCATATCAAAGTGGATTCAGGCGTGGTAGATGTACAATAGACAACCTATTGCTTCTCGAAACATCAATAAGAGAAGCATTTCTCAAACGAAAACATCTCGTGAGCGTATTTTTTGACATTGAAAAAGCATATGACCGTACCTGGAGATATGGGATCCTCAAAACCCTGCATGAGTATGGGTTACGAGGTAATCTACCCATCTTTCTCTCTAATTTTCTAAGAGACCGAATTTTTCGCGTACGTGTCAAGTCTGTTTTTTCAGATGCATTTATTCAAGAAGAAGGAGTTCCCCAGGGAAGCGTACTAAGCGTAACTCTTTTTGTAATTGCAATCAACAGCTTAATCGAACAACTGCCTCCTGCTGTCAAAGGTACCATGTTCGTTGATGACTTTCAAATATCTTTCTCTTCATCGAGCATGAGTATCATTGAAAGACAACTCCAAATGGCTATTAATAAAGTAACACAATGGGCGGAGGAAAATGGCTTTACTTTCTCTGTTCAAAAAACTTTCTGTATCCACTTCTGCCGTAAAAGAGGTCTTCATCCTGATCCAACACTTCTCCTTAACAATCAACCAATAGCTGTAAAAGATCAAGGAAAATTCCTCGGTCTTACACTCGATAACAAACTCAAATTTATACCGCATATACAAGAGTTAAAAAAGAAATGTTTACTAAAATTAAACATCCTTAAAGTCTTATCGAACACTTCCTGGGGTGCTGATACAGAGTCTCTCTTAAGAATCTACAGGTCTCTAATACGCTCAAAACTTGATTACCCCCCCCGTGTCCGTTTACCTTGTCGTGGTGGGGGGGGCTTGCGGTGTGGTGAGTTCGGGGCGAGCTCTTGGGAGGAGTCGTGAACCCCCAGTTGCTCAAACAGAATATCGGCGGGAGGGGATTTTTCTCCCTTCCTTCCCTCATCACACTTACCAAATGCGGACGAAAACCCCTAAGCCAAGGCGTGTCAACCGTGCCGATGGCTGCGTGGTACCGGGGGTAGTCGGTGCCTCAAACGGGAGACTTCAGGGATAGCAGGCGAACCCTGTCGTACGCAGCCTTACCTCTGTGTGGGGGGCTACACAGGGGCTAGACCCAATCTTTTCCCCCTAGTTCTCTGGTTCGTTTATGGATGAAAACTCAAAGAACACTTCTCCCCCTTGTGGGGAGCGTCAGAAAGACTCGTTCAGCTCTGCAAAATTTTTTATAATCAAAAGAAATGAAAACCTAACATTTACTGCTGTCTCCCCATTCTTAATTAATAAAGCTTTAATAAATCTCATCGGTGAGTTCCAATCGGTTAAAAAATTACGTACAGGCGAATTATTAGTCGAAATAAAGCATCCTAAACAAGTTCATCCTATTCTTGCAATCAAACAACTAGGCCCATACCTTTGTACAGTTTCAGCACACTCAACATTAAACTTTTCTCGGGGAATCATTTCGGAGCCGGACCTTCTATTTACATCAGAGAAGGAAATTCTAGAGGAAATGCAAGATCAACACGTAAGTGGAGTGAAGAGGATAACTATCAAACGCAACGGCGAAATGCAGAATACGAAGCACATCATTCTGACTTTTAATACGCCTATCCTCCCTTCACGTGTCAAAGCTGGTTATCTCTCTTGTCCAGTTAGACCTTACATCCCAAATCCACTACGATGTTTTAATTGCCAGCGTTTTGGACATTCCAAGCTGTCATGCCGTGGTACAGGAACCTGTGCCAGATGTGCTGAGCCCGGCCACGACAGCAATGAATGCTCAAAGGAATTTAAATGCGTCAACTGCAAAGGAGACCACCCATCATACTCTAGAAAGTGCCCTAAATGGCTAACCGAAAAAGAAGTACAGGTCATCAAAACCATTCAAAAAATATCATATCCAGACGCGAGAAAAATTGTCCAATCTCGTACGCCTACAACTGGACTTTCATATTCTGCTGCTGTAAAAAAAGTATTCAACTCCATAAGCACACAAACTGAACCTCCACTAAACAAAGTAAACAGCAATAAAATACCGAACTCACCTAATGCTATAACTGTAAACACAACCAAATCAAATAAACAAAATAATAGCCACAAATCTTCTTTTCAGAAAACTAATCAAAATCAACAGCAAATAAAAAAAACAGATAATGTATCTGTTATTGTTAATCAAAACAAACCATCCAGTCAGAACTCGAAAAAACTAATTGAAAAAAAGAAACTTTTACAAACGCGCACAAAAATCGGGGTAGCCTCTAAACAGAGGCCCCCAAAATTTTATAACTTTAGAAAGGAGGACTTTTTGCTTTCTAGCAAGAAAGTAAAATTGTCCAAATCACACATAGAAACACTCCAACAACCTCCTCCCCAGGAGGAGGACGAGGATGTTGACTTTGAAGATCTTCCGCCATCCGACGATGAAGGGTGGACGGACCATCCTCCCTCATGAGCTGCCCCCTCTCTTTGTGGCCGTTTCTCCTTCCTTTTTTCTCCATGGCCCTGAGCATTCTCTCTTGGAATTGTCAGAGTTACTCGCATAATGTCACTGACATAAAAGATCTTGTCGAATACCACCAACCGGCCATATTTTGTCTGCAAGAAACATTTCTTTCCCCTGCTGATAGACCGAGGTTGAAAGGTTTTGACATATACCGCAAGGACTGCTTGTCAGGTGACCGTCGTTGTGGAGGAGTGGCATTGCTAATCGCTAATGATTATGCATCCAGCCAGCTCAATATCAACACATCCCTGCAAGCAGTAGCTGCGCGCGTTCACCTTCACTCGCTGTTTACAATCTGTTCTATATATATTCCACCTTCTTACGATTTGAGAGGCGTGGAATTGCAAACACTTGTAGATCAACTTCCTCCCCCATTTGTCCTCTTGGGGGATTTTAATGGCCATAATCCTCTCTGGGGAAGCCCAGCCTCCAACAGCAGAGGTTTAATTATTGAAAACTTGATTGAAGACAATGATCTATGTGTTCTTAACGACGGCGAAAATACCTATTTCCACCTTCCTACACAAACCTACCATGCCATCGACCTTGTAATATCCTCACCTTCCTTTCTGCCACTTTGGGATTTCCAGGTGCAGGGTGGCCTCTACACCAGTGGCCACTTTCCAATCAAAATAACTTATACTGGACGCTGCAGCTTTCAGCAGCATCACCAAGCTCGACTTCGCATTGATCGAGCTGATTGGACAGCATTTACCCAGTTGGCAGAAATTAAATCAGAAGACGTGACTGATATTGATATCGATGTAGCGGTAAAGCGAGTAACCGACATCATCTTAAACGCAGCTAACGCTGCTATACCAAAAACCACTAAAGGCAGGATCAAGTTTCCTAAGCCTTGGTGGAACCATGATTGTCAGGAGGCCCATAAGAAACAAAAAAAGGCATGGAGCACGTTTCGTCGTTATCCAACCACACAAAATCTCGTGGCACTTAAACGAGCTCGTGCTGAAGCTCGAAGGATTCGACGGAAGAGCCAGCGGGACTCGTGGCAGACCTATGTCAGCACAATCACGACGTCCACCCCATCAAAGACCGTATGGGGTAAAATAAAAAAAATCGTTGGCAACTACAATACATCTTGTGCACCCATTCTGGAGAATAATGGTCGTATTTTATCCGATTACAAAGAGGTGGCTGACTGCATGGGGACTTATCTGGCAGAAGTCCCCAGTGCAAATAACTATTGCTCAAAATTTTTAACCATCAAATCACGCAAAGAACAAAAAGTTCTAGATTTTAATTCAAACATTTTTAACCAATACAACACAAAATTCACCCTTCATGAACTAAATACTGCCTTACAAAAATCAAGAAACTCATCACCTGGTCCAGATCAAATTCACAATAGCATGTTAAAAAATCTAAGCAGGTCTTCATTAGAAAATATTCTGCAGCTTTTTAACAGAATTTATTCTGAACATAGATTCCCAAAATCCTGGAGTCAAGCAATAGTTATCCCTATCCTTAAACCAAATAAACAATCTGATAAACCTGAGAGCTATAGACCTATAGCTCTCACTAGTTGCCTATGTAAAGTCATGGAACGGATGGTAAACGCCAGACTGATGCACATTCTGGAGTCACACCATCTCATATCCTCATATCAAAGCGGGTTTAGGCGTGGCAGATGCACAATAGACAATCTAATGCTTCTCGAAACATCAGTAAGAGAAGCATTTCTTAAACGAAAACATCTTGTGAGCGTATTTTTCGATATTGAAAAAGCATACGACCGTACCTGGAGGTATGGGATCCTCAAAACCCTTCATGAGTATGGGTTGCGAGGTAATTTACCCATCTTTCTCTCCAATTTTCTGAAACATCGCCCTTTTCGTGTACGCGTCAAGTCTGTTCTGTCGGATACCTTCATTCAAGAAGAAGGAGTACCCCAGGGAAGTGTACTAAGCGTAACTCTATTCATTATAGCAATCAATAGCTTAATTGACCAATTGCCTCCCGCTGTAAAAGGTACCATGTTCGTGGATGATTTTCAAATTTCTTTCTCATCAACGAGCATGAGTATCATTGAAAGACAACTTCAAATTGCAATCAATAAAGTAACCCAATGGGCAGAAGAAAATGGGTTCACTTTCTCTGCTCAAAAAACATTCTGTATCCACTTCTGCCGTAAAAGAGGGCTTCACCCTGATCCGAATCTTCTCAATAATCAACCAATAGCTGTAAAAGATCAAGGAAAATTCCTTGGTCTCACCCTTGATAATAAACTAAAATTTATACCGCATATACAAGAGTTAAAAAAGAAATGTTCATTAAAATTAAATATCCTTAAAGTCTTAGCGAACACTTCTTGGGGTGCTGATACAGAGTCTCTGTTAAGAATATACAGGGCTCTGATACGCTCAAAACTTGATTATGGATGTCAAATTTATGGCTCTGCTGCAAAAACCTATCTGAAAAGTCTGGATCCAATACATAACCAGGCACTGCGCATCTGCACAGGAGCATTTCGAACTTCGCCTATCAACAGTCTTTATATCCTTGCACACGAACAATCTCTAAACAATAGACGCCTCAAACTTTCTTTAAATTTTTACTTCAAAACAAAACCCTGCACCAATCATCCACTACATCTCCACATTTTTAATCCATCTAATGTTGCTTTATTTCTACACCGGCCTTCGATGACCCCAACATTTGGGATCCGAATGCGTCTGGTACTCTCAGACCTGCAGCTATCAGATTTCAAAACCGTTAACACAATAAAACTAATTGAACCATGGTGCGAAGTCATACCTTCTATAATCAATGATTTCTCAAAATTCCCAAAACAAACTACCGCTAATACAGTTTATCAACAAGTCTTTCATGAGATCAAAAGCAAATATTCTGGATATAAACACATTTTCACTGACGGATCAAAAGCAAACGAGCACGTCGGCTTTTCCACAATAATTAATGATCAAGTTACGGCAGAAAAATTAAACACATCTTGCTCGGTATTTACTGCAGAAATAAAAGCAATATTTTCATCTCTAGAATCAATAGCCCAATCTGTTCATAGAAAGTGGGTGATATTCACTGACTCAAAGAGTTCAGTGGAAGCCATCACTCATTGCGATAATAATAGCCATCCTATAGTCATCCAGTCATATCTTTTATACAAAAACCTTATGCAAAATAGTTTTCAAGTTACCTTTTGTTGGATCCCTGGTCATGTGGGCATTGCAGGCAATGAAGCAGCCGATTCAGCTGCCAGAGCTGCAAGTATCCTGGTTGATAATAGTGTCCCTTTCAATGATATTAAAAACGCCATCGTTGTAAGCCTCAATACGTATTGGCAGGGGACTTGGAATTCAGAAATCCAAAATAAACTGCATTCGATCCAGCCCTCCACTAGAGGTTTCGGATTATTAAATATCACCAGGAGAGAGCAAGTCTTATTAGCTCGACTTCGCATTGGACATACCAGATTCACCCACAAATATCTCTTATGTCATGAACCAGCTCCAACATGCATTACATGTGATGTAAATCAGACAGTGTTGCACATTTTATGCAACTGCCCAAATTTTAATCTAATTCGTTATAAATATTTTAATAATTTTAACCCATCTTTGAAGGAGTTGCTGGGAGAGCCACCCCATCGAAATTTGTACTCCTTCCTCCAGGATTCCACACATTGGCAACGGACCTGGAATCTCGAAACACAAAACAAATTACATTCGATCCAGCCATCGACTAAAGGTTTCAAATCATTACAACTTACCAGGAGAGAACAAGTTTCGTTAACTCGTCTTCGCATCGGCCATACCAGGTTCACCCATAAATACCTCTTATGTCGTGAACCAGCTCCGATTTGTATTAGATGTAAAGTCAACCAGACAGTGTTGCATATCTTATGCAACTGCCCAAATTTTAACCAAATACGTTTTAAATATTTTAATAATTTTAATCCATCTCTGAAAGAGTTGCTGGGGGACCCACCCCACCCCAATATATACTCCTTCCTCCGGGAGATTGGCTTCTCCTTTTTAATTTAGTGGTCGTGTCGTCAAAATGTAATTTTATCCGTTTTTCTTGTTACTGAAGGTTGTTTGACAACCTATTGTTTCAAACCCTTACATATATTTTTTAATGTTTACAGGTTTTTTATTACTTGTTTTAAACTACTGTTGTTTATACCTTTCTCTCCAAAACATTTTTACTTTTATCATACCCTGACTTTTTATTTATGTATAAATTTTAAACTAAAAAATCGTTTGGCGCAGTATAGCACCTCGAGGGCTCTTGTGCCATTAAAAATAAGTAAACCAACCAACTTTCATACTTTTAATAATGTTGTAGTGGCCGTCGTAGAGAAACAGATTGATCCTATGAGATCTCTCCTTGCCTTTATATGAAAGCTTTTTTTTCTTAGGAAGAAAAAAAAATATTGTGATTAATTTTTCTTTTTTGAAGAATACATTTCTTTTAATAACCTACAATTAGTTCTTGCTAACTGCTTTTTTTTAACACATTAATGGCAGTCTTAAAACATTCGGATAAACCATACCTTGTTGAGAGTTTCCGTAGATACTACGACTATCTATAGATCTAGATGCTCTTCGAAGACGACAATCTCCGCACAGGTACAAGGCTCTCTCTCCACTCCAGCAGCGTCATGTAAGGCTTTAGCTTTCTCCAGTAGGACTGGTCTTCCAGGATCCCTGAAGGAGCGAATTTTAGTGGTGTTCCCTTCGAGGTGTGCCAAAGCATATATTATTGCTTTTGCACAGCGAAAGCCTTCTTCATCAGTTGGAACTGAAATTATGGACTTTTTGTCCAAGCAATCTTTTTTTGCATTGTGAACTTTACGATTCCTTCCTGCGGCGATATCTCTTCTGACTGTGATCACATCCACCGTAAAACCACTGCTCAAGTTTATTTCTTTGTGGGACTGTAGCACTTTAATAATAACTCCTTCATAATAACTACGACGACACGTTCCACTGTTAAAGAGGAAATGGACGTCAAAGTCTTCGAAATGGACCTATCCAAACCGTTTGCTGTTATGCAGAATCATATCAAATCAATCGGGGCTAATCCTAAGAGAAATGAGAAGAAAAGAAAGAGGGGGAAAAAAGTAAGTCATACTATTTAAAGAAAGCGCTACATTGCACTTCTACGCCTACAAAAAAAAAAGGAAATAAAATAATAATAATAATTTCCTTCACTACATCGTCGAATTAGATGCATGATTAGCACTCGCAATTTGACAGATGATTGACTGTGTCTATACGCGTCACCCTTCATGAATGCATTGCGCCCTCATGGTACGAAACACTATCCTCACCTTCTACGCTAATATCAAAGGGTTTCTACGCCCCCCTTACCTTTTACAAAACATTCTATGCCCTCAGGGCAGAAAATACCCTCCTGATCTTCTACGAGAAAAGGGGAAGGAAGGGGGAAAGCAATATTGCCTTAGGCGTAGCACAAGGACCTCTGTATACTACTACTAAGGCGCGGCGCACATCTCGCAGACACAAACATGTCGCCGACAAGTTACAGACAATCTGCACGAAAAACCAGTTCACTCTGCGGTGAGCGCGCACACCTAAACAACAGGGCGAGAGTACGACATTTTGTCTCTGTCTTATCTCCTTCCCTCCAAGTGTTGCAGGAGCAATAATTGTTCGTGTCTCTTCCCCGTCGCGACGACAAACCAACGAAATGAGTGATGCAGTGACAGAAAGCCCTGAATTCAGCATAGCTCTAGTGAAAGAAGTGGAAAAATATGATGAATTATATAATTTCCTGAGTTTGGATTATTTCAATAAAATCAAGCCTGACATAGCATGAACAAAGTCGGGAGGAAACTGAATTCCACTGGTAAGTTATTCAAAAACTAAGAACTTTTGTTTTATGATAAATGATACTGCATTATATTTGGATTTATAATATTTTGTACACATTTATTCATAAATGTGTACAAAATTAAGAAATCGGCGCCTTTTGGAACCATTTTGCACGTTGTAGTTTGGTTACAAATAAGGCAGCTACAGTGAGTTCAATGATTTCTGTATTTGTGATTACTTTATGAAATTAATTATTTTAAGAGCAAGTCAATTTAATTACCGAACTACGCTCATTCAAAGTTGAAACTTAATCCAGTTTTTTAATAAGGTCCGAGGTGCCGGAAGAAATTAGACAAAACATGCTAAATGTGAATGCACAGATTTCCATGTTTAAGTGGTGATAATATTGCGGCGAAAAATATGTTTTTTATGTAATTGTATTGCACCAAAATCGCTGCATTGTTGAAAAATAATTACTTGATTCTTAACGAAAAGGGTTCTACATGAAACATAAATAAAATGTCAATGTTTTTGGTATTAAACTTTAGTATCACCTTCATATGCTTTAATGAATTGTGTGATTAGTGTCTTTTAAATTGTGTACTTGAAAATTCATAGTCTATTACAAGAAATTTTGATCAAGTTTAATTTGGGAACTTTTAGATTCCAAACAAAAGCTAAGTTTGAAATTCATATTTATGTCTTCAAAATCTCAAGTTTCATTTCAATGCACTTTTATCAACACCAACAAGCCCGGATATATAAATCCCCCCCCCTGCAACATTATCTGTAGAGCACCTCCACAGAGGCCCACAGTGTATATTTACTAACGACATACGTCCACTTGCTAGTTTTTTCAATTTTTTTGACTGTTGGTAGCTTTGCGGGTAAGTAGATCTGGGCCTGAACACCAGGTGTGCCCACCTAGGGGGAAAAAAAACTAGTCCCACGCTCTACATCTCTGATATAAATTTTTCACTAAAAATAACTGCTGCAGTTAAACTGCACCAACCTACTCACGACTGACTGCACCTGAGTGGTATAAAATATGCTCCATTTTACTTTTGTTAAATGATGTTTAGTGAGTATTCGACTTTTACTTCACATTGTATGGCAAATTAAATATTTTTATATGAGAAGTTTACATACTTGACTTTGCATGTTTTGCATATGGGAAAATTTTGGTTGTTTTTTTACAGAAGTTACGCCTGTCTATATCAAAGTTGAATTGATCAAATTAAAATTTGTTACGCTAATTAGTAAAATATGAGATATTTACACTATATTCATTTCTTCTGGATGATTGGCCTCAACTGTACTTGCTGAAATACAAATTAATAATTATAATAAAAGTCCACTTGCATACTTTATTGCTTGGGGCATGACAGTTTTATGGTTTCTCTTTAAAGCTTATTTATGTTGTGTTAACTATTTTGTTAATGTGAAATAATAAATAAATATGAATGCTATTTACAAATGTAACCTTTTCTGAATTTAGCGGATCTATGCAAACTAAGGTGGAAGAACATCCGAAATGCATATTTAAGGAATCTGAGACAGCAACCCCCTACAGGAACAAGTGGGCAAAATAAAAAAAAAAAAAAGCCTATTATTTGCATGAATATTTGGCATTCCTTTCGCCATATACTAAGGGAAGAAAGTGAGTAATATTTCTGTCTGATGTAAAATACCCATTTCTGAAAATCAACTACTTAGATAAGTAAAATGAAAGAACATATGCCCAATAGCATAAGATAATATTATTTTGGAAATTTAATAAAACTAAAATTGAATGTGTTTCTTATTTTGTATCAGACATAATCACAATGAGTAAAAATATATTTTTCTTTTGCTTCAAACAATATTTGAACTAAAATTTATTTCTACTTAACTATTATGACTAAGTAGGTTAATAGTGTGTATTGTGGCTAGATTAATAGAAATTTCAAAATTGATTTTACCTGTTTCAAGGTTTGTGTATTTTCATATCTATAAAAATAGAGATTCTAAATTTTCATTTTGTTGCGTAGTAGAAATTAGGTAGAAGTTGTATGTCGAAATGAAAATTTTGTATACAGTCGAACCTCCATATATCTAACTTCCACATATCGAAATTTTCTATATATCGAAATCCCGGCAAATTTCTGTGTTCATTACATAGAAAAATTGTTTTTATATATCGAAAAACACTCTATATATTGAAATTTTTTTCGAGACATTCGTAGATTTTTTTCCACTTCAGACTGATTGTCTCATGAAAAATGGAAATTAGGGGAGAAGACTATGTTTACTAAAGGTTGCTACGAAACTCATAAGGAATCTGGGGTTGAGTGGTGTGTAGATAGATCGTTGTTCGCTTCTGGAGTTCTTAAATTCCCTCAAGTTTATTTCAAATCTACGTTGTAACCAGTAACACTGTAAAATCAGTTTCAAGTTATCTCTTTTGTCTGTTGATTATCATTCCTAGTCTTTTTAGCTTTAGGAAAAATCATTCAAGTTAAGTAGATTGAATTTTTACTTTTCTCTCAATTACACTGTCAACACGAAACCCCCCTAATGTTGCGAATCGAGTTAATTGCAGCAAAAATGTGATTTCTGTTAATTTTTTATTTTTCAACTTTCATTTAATCCGATCCTCGTATAAATTAGAAATTGGGTTTTATACACGAAAAGTAGCTTTAATTTTAGTGTTTTAGGAGATTTGTACGATAAAATAAGATTGTTTCTATATATTGACTTTTTTTTCCGGAAATTTGCTGCTTCGATATATGGAGGTCCGACTATATTTCGCATAAAAATGTAGCCCGTACATTTGTTTACCTGTGGACATTTTAATTCACTCGGAGATAAAACTGTTCATCTTTCATTGTGGAAACAACCTAACATTCAACAACCTAATACCATACAACCTAATCCGCGACCTACATACCATAGCTGCGTACCTTTTCCTTTATTCTAATCTCAGATTAGCAATAACTGTTTTTTTTTTTTTTTTTTTTTTTTTTTTTTTTTACAGGCAAACTAGTAATTTGGATCTGCCAAAAGATGTGCAGCAGAATGAAGAAGAAATGCAAGAAATAGAAGTAAATTACATTTCGAATGATCTATATGATGGGGTAGATGACGCTGCAACGCAAGAGGATTCGGATGCTTTCGCTTCTCAAGTTTAAGAATTGCATTCAACTCCTAGTGGCAGCGAAATGAATGAGGACACTACACAGCTTCCTTCAACCTGAGATGAAATACAATTTCCAGCACCTCCTCCTGTGTCGATCACCCCTCTATCAAAAAAAAGGGGGAAAACAGACAGTCTAGGGCCTTATTCCAGTTTGGCTGAAAGATATTTTTCCAAAAAAAAATGGAGTCAAAAGAAAATTTAGGGGGTTTGGATGAAGAATTCGGTTATTTTTTCAAGTCCTTAATGCGTGAAATCAGAAATTTTTCGGCAAAAAAAAGGCGCACTTTCAAAGCGCAGGTGCTGAATTTAGTAGAGGTGTTCGCCGAATACGAAAGTTTTTAATTTAAATGCCTTTT